>NC_135986.1:11555311-11612811 GCF_053455715.1 Rhinoraja longicauda
GACGGTTCAACAGCCCCGACCGCGGGTGAACAAAGAGGAAGCTGATTGGACTTTATTACCTTCCATCACAGTGAGGAATGTGGAATCCGCTGTGGGGGATGTCTATGTGACATTTTATTTTATGTGGCTGTGTGTCTTGTTGCTTTTCACTTAGTATGGCTGTACGGTAACTCAAATTACACCGAACCTTAATTGTTACACGTGACAATAAATTGATCTTGATGTTGAATCTTACAGAGCGATGCTGTACAACACCGGCCCCTCCTGGAGCAAGGCGGGAGGTGCGGGCAGTGAAGACACAAACAAAGTGCTGGAGTAACTCAGCGGCTCAGGCAGCATCCGTGGGCAACGTGGAACAGGCCACGTTTAGGGCCGGGACCCTTCTTCAGTCTGTCCCGTGTTCCTGCCCCAGAGAGGTTCCTTGTGTGAAGGGCAGCAAAGCAGTGGGGCCAAAAGATGTTGTTCCCTGACCGGGAATCGAACCCGGGCCGCGGCAGTGAGAGTGCCGAATCCTAACCACTAGACCACCAGGGAAACTGCTGACAGTGAGGCGTATATTCGAACATATCCTCTTGCAATTACTCACACTCATTCTCACCACTTTCCACACCGACAACACACACCAGCTGGACAAACTTTGTGTGTGTCTTCACTGACTGCACATCCCGCCTTGCTCCAGCATTGTACAGCATCGCTCTGTAAACACCACAACACAAAGACCAGACACAAAGTGCTGGAGTAACTCGGGGGGGCAGTGTGTGTGTGTGTGTGTGTGTGTGTGTGTGTGTGTGTGTGTGTGTGTGTGTGTGTGTGTGGATGGGGGGGTCAGGCAGTGTGTGTGTGTGTGTGTGTGTGTGTGTGGATGGGGGGGGTCAGGCAGTGTGTGTGTGTGTGTGTGTGTGTGTGGATGGGGGGGGTCAGGCAGTGTGTGTGTGTGTGTGTGTGTGTGTGTGTGTGTGTCTTTATGTGTGTGTGTGTGTGTGTGTGTCTGTGTGTGTGTGTGTGTGTGTGTGTGTGTGTGTGTGTGCGTACCTGTGTGTGTGTGTGTGCGTACCTGTGTGTGTGGAGGGGAGGGTGGTCAGGCAGTGTGTGTGTGTGCGTACCTGTGTGTGTGGGGGGGAGGGGGTCAGGCAGTGTGTGTGTATACCTGTGTGTGTGTGGAGGGGGGTGGTCAGGCAGTGTGTGTGTGTGTGCATACCTGTGTGTGTGGAGGGGGTGGTCAGGCAGTGTGTGTGTGTGTGTGCGTACCTGTGTGTGTGTGGAGGGGGGGGTCAGGCAGTGTGTGTGTGTGCGTACCTGTGTGTGTGTGTGTGTGCGTACCTGTGTGTGTGTGTGTGCGTACCTGTGTGTGTGGAGGGGGTGGTCAGGCAGTGTGTGTGTGTGCGTACCTGTGTGTGTGGAGGGGGGGTCAGGCAGTGTGTGTGTGTGTGCGTACCTGTGTGTGTGGAGGGGGGGGTCAGGCAGTGTGTGTGTGTGCGTACCTGTGTGTGTGGAGGGGGGTGGTCAGGCAGTGTGTGTGTGTGCGTACCTGTGTGTGTGGGGGGGAGGGGGGTCAGGCAGTGTGTGTGTGTGTGTGTGTACCTGTGTGTGTGGAGGGGGGGGGTCAGGCAGTGTGTGTGTGTGTGCATACCTGTGTGTGTGTGGAGGGGGGGGTCAGGCAGTGTGTGTGTGTACCTGTGTGTGTGGAGGGGGGGGGTCAGGCAGTGTGTGTGTGTGTGCATACCTGTGTGTGTGGAGGGGGGGGTCAGGCAGTGTGTGTGTGTGTGCGTACCTGTGTGTGTGTGGAGGGGGGGGGTCAGGCAGTGTGTGTGTGTGCGTACCTGTGTGTGTGATGGGGGGGGGGTCAGGCAGTGTGTGTGTGTGTGTGTGCGTACCTGTGTGTGTGTGGAGGGGGTGGTCAGGCAGTGTGTGTGTATGTGTGCGTACCTGTGTGTGTGGAGGGGGGGTCAGGCAGTGTGTGTGTGCGCGTACCTGTGTGTGTGGAGGGGGGGGGTCAGGCAGTGTGTGTGTGTGCGTACCTGTGTGTGTGGGGGTGGGGGGGGGGGGGTCAGGCAGTGTGTGTGTGTGCGTACCTGTGTGTGTGGAGAGGAGGGGGGATCTGGAGGGAGGAAGAATAATCAATTAATTATTGATTGATTAATTAATGCATTTATTTATTTAGCTACATGTCTATCAATTAAGTGATTGATTGATTGATCGGAACCTGAGGGGTAACATTTTCACACAAAGGGTGGTGGGTGCATGGAACGAGCTGCTGGAGGAGGTAGTTGAGGCTGGGACTATCGCAGCGACTGCAGACGGTTCAACAGCCCCGACCGCGGGTGAACAAAGAGGAAGCTGATTGGACTTTATTACCTTCCATCACAGTGAGGAATGTGGAATCCGCTGTGGGGGATGTCTATGGGAAATTGTATTTTATGTGGCTGTGTGCCTTGTTGCTTTTCACTTAGTATGGCTGTACGGTAACTCAAATTACACCGAACCTTAATTGGTACACGTGACAATAAATTGATCTTGAATCTTGAATCTTACAGAGGACCACAGTCTAGGGTCCTTCCGCTGCTGGACATGGGGGGCAGGGTGTGGTGGAGAGAGACGCCCCTCCAAATAAGGGATATGTATGTAAATGTATGTAAATGTCTAAGTAAATGCCTGTATTGAATATGTAACCTCCGGAAATGTCGGATGGGTTTGTTTAAAAAAGATGTTTTGTAAATGATATTTATTACTTGAATAAAGTATTTTTTGATTAAAAAAAATAAATTAAAAAAAAGTACAACACCGGCCCCTGCTGGAGCAAGGCGGGAGGTGCGGGCAGTGAAGACACACACAAAGTGCTGGAGTAACTCAGCGGCTCAGGCAGCATCTGTGGTGAACGTGGAACAGGCCACGTTTAGGGCCGGGACCCTTCTTCGGTCTGTCCCGTGTTCCTGCCCCAGAGACATTCCTCGTGTGAAGGGCAGCAAAGAAGTGGGGCCAAAAGCTGCCGTTCCCTGACCGGGAATCGAACCCGGGCCACGGCAGTGAGAGTGCCGAATCCTAACCACTAGACCACCAGGGAAGCTGGCAGTGAGGCGGATATTGGAACATATCCTCTTGCAATTACTCACACTCATTCTCACCGACAACACACACCAGCTGAACAAACTTTGTGTGTGTCTTCACTGACCGCACATCCCGCCTTGCTCCAGCATTGTACAGCATCGCTCTGTAAACACCACAACACAAAGACCAGACACAAATTGCTGGAGTAACTCGGGGGGGGGTCAGGCAGTGTGTGTGTGTGTGTGTGTGTGTGCGTACCTGTGTGTGTGGGGGGGGGGGGGGGGGGGGTCAGGTAGTGTGTGTGTACCTGTGTGTGTGGGGGGGGAGGGGAGATCTGGAGGGAGGAAGAATAATCAATTAATTATTGCTTGATTAATTATTGCTTTTATTTATTTAGCTATCTTCAGACTGATGTCGGGGGTGGGACAAAGGAAGGATATAGGTGGAGACAGGAAGATAGAGGGAGATCTGGGAAGGAGGAGGGGAAGGGAGGGACAGAGGAGCTATCTGAAGTTGGAGAAGTCGACGTTCATACCACCGGGCCTTCCCTGATACCACCTATATCCTTCCTTTGTCCCACCCCCGACATCAGTCTGAAGAAGGGTCTCGACCCGAAACGTCACCCATTCCTTCTCTCCCGAGATGCTGCCTGACCTGCTGAGTTACTCCAGCATTTTGTGAATAAATCGATTTGTACCAGCATCTGCAGTTATTTTCTTATACTATTTATTTAGTTACATGTCTATCAATTAGTTGATTGATTGATTGATTGATCGGAACCTGAGGGGTAACATTTTCACACAAAGGGTGGTGGGTGCATGGAGCGAGCTGCTGGAGGAGGTAGTTGAGGCTGGGACTATCGCAAAGCAATGAGACAGGTACATGGATAGAGGCCACAAGAATAAGGGGTCGGACATTTAGAACGGAGATGAGGAAGAACTTTTTCAGTCAGAGAGTGGTGAAGGTGTGGAATTCTCTGCCTCAGAAGGCAGTGGAGGCCAGTTCGTTGGATGCTTTCAAGGGAGAGCTAGATAGAGCTCTTAAGGATAGCGGAATGAGGGGGTATGGGGCGAAGGCAGGAACGGGGTACTGATTGAGAGTGATCAGCCATGATCGCATTGAATGGCGGTGCTGGCTCGAAGGGCTGAATGGCCTACTCCTGCACCTATTGTCTATTGACTCTGAGATGCTGGAATCTGGGGCAACACACAAATTGCTGGAGGAACTCAGCGGGTCAGGCAGCATCTGGGGAGGGAAATGAACAGGAGACCTTTCTGTCAGACACCAGGAACTGCAGACGCTTGTTATAAAAAAAAGAGCAAAGTGCTTTTTCACACAAAGGGTGGTGGGTGTATGGAACGAGCTTCTGGAGGAGGTAGTTGGAGCTGGGAGTATTTCCCTCCCCAGATGCTGCCTGACCCGCTGAGTTATTCCAGCACTATGTATGTGTGTGTCTTGGTCTTGTGGTGTTTACAGAGCGATGCTGTACAACACCGACCCCTGCTGGAGCGAGGCAGGAGGTGCGGGCAGTGAAGACACACACAAAGTGCTGGAGTAACTCAGCGGCTCAGGCAGCATCTGTGGGGAACGTGGAACAGGCCACGTTTAGGGCCGGGACCCTTGTTCAGTCTGTCCCGTGTTCCTGCCCCAGAGAGATTCCTTGTGTGAAGGGCAGCAAAGAAGTGGGGCCAAAAGCTGCCGTTCCCTGACCGGGAATCGAACCGCGGCCGCGGCAGTGAGAACGGAGAATCCTAACCACTAGACCACCAGGGAAGCTGCTGCCACTGAGGCGGACATTGTGGTGTTTACATGTATAGGGCAGGTTTGGAGCGATATGGACCAAGAGCAGGCAGATGGGACTAGTGGAGATGGGAAATGTTGGCCGGTGTGTTTTCAATCTCTGTCCGCGACGGAGATGTGATGTTTCTCCGTGTCGTATCCCCGTCCCCACTGCGGCCTAACATCGAGGAGTTGGTGGCCTTTCCTGAAGACCGGCCCCGCGCTTCGTGCCGCGGGCGCGGCGCGGACTTTAACATCGCGGCGCTTGCGACCCTTTGCCGGGGATCGACTGCGGATAGCTCCAGCCGCGGGGCCTGTGGACTTTAACGCCGTGAAGCCTGCGGTCTCTGGTGAGAAGAGGCCGACTCGGGAGCTCCATGCCGCGGAGAGAGTTTCAACCGTCCCGACGCGGGGAGTTTGAACCGTCCCGACGCGAGGGCCTCGGACAGTCGGCAGCGGCGACTGCAGACGGTTCAACAGCCCCGACCGCCGGTGATCAAAGAGGAAGCTGATTGGACTTTATTACCTTCCATCACAGTGAGGAATGTGGAATCCGCTGTGGGGCATGTCTATGTGAAATGTTATTTTATGTGGCTGTGTGCCTTGTTGCTTTTCACTTAGTATGGCTGTACAGTAACTCAAATTACACCGAACCTTAATTGTTACACGTGACAATAAATTGATCTTGATGTTGAATCTTACAGAGCGATGCTGTACAACACCGGCCCCTGCTGGAGCAAGGCGGGAGGTGCGGGCAGTGAAGACACACACAAAGTGCTGGAGTAACTCAGCGGCTCAGGCAGCATCTGTGGTGAACGTGGAACAGGCCACGTTTAGGGCCGGGACCCTTGTTCAGTCTGTCCCGTGTTCCTGCCCCGGAGAGATTCGTTGTGTGAAGGGCAGCAAAGCAGTGGCACCAAAAGCTGCCGTTCCCTGACCGGGAATCGAACCCGGGCCACGGCAGTGAGAGTGCCGAATCCTAACCACTAGACCACCAGGGAAGCTGGCAGTGAGCTTGCAATTACTCACACTCATTCTCACCACTTTCCACACCGACAACACACAGCAGCTGAACAAGTGTCTCCTCATCCCCAACTCAACTCTGTGGGGCTCTGCTAAGATGCCAGCTGCAATATTGATGGAGAGGGAGTGAGGGGGAGAGGAAGTGAAGGGGAGGGGGGGGGGAGGTGTGGGCTGGTGTGGGCTAGTTGGGCCAAAGGGCCTGTTCCAAAGCTGTACCCCCTATGACTCTTAAGTAGTTTAAAGGAATGAACATGACAAGTATTTTTAAAACTGAAGTATATAAAAAGGGTCTTGACTCGAAACGCCACCCATTCCATCTCTCCTGAGATGTTATCTGTCCCAATGACTTACTCCAGCTTTTTGTGTCTAAGTCCATCTCCACTAGGGTTGCCAACTATCTCACTCCCAAATGAGGGACAAAGTGACGTCACCGCCCCGCGCCCCACGTGACCTCACCCAGCCAGCGGCCACGTGCTCCCGCTCCACCAATGGCAGCCACCCGGGCCGGGAGGCGGGTTGCTACGCAACCTCCTTCAGATGGCGCCCGGGCCTCCGGACCTACACTGTCCAGGCCTACACTGTCCAGGCCAACACTGTCCGGGCCTACACTGTCCGGGCCTACTGTGTCCGGGCCTACTGTGTCCGGGCCTACACTGTCCGGGCCTACACTCTCCGGGCCTACTGTGTCCGGGCCTACTGAGTCCGGGCCTACTGAGTCCGGGCCTACAGTGTCCGGGCCTACACTGTCCGGGCCTACACTGTCCGGGCCTACTGTGTCCGGGCCTACTGTGTCCGGGCCTACTGTGTCCGGGCCTACTGTGTCCGGGCCTACTGTGTCCGGGTCTACAGTGTCTGGGCCTACAATGTCCGAATCTACAGTGTCCGGGCCTACAATGTCCGAACCTACCGTGTCCGAACCTACACTGTCCGGACCCTCAGCGGCCCTGGGCCTAATACGGGACATGGGCGGTCCCGTACGGGCCAAACCAATTTAGCCCAAAATACTGGATGTCCTGGCTAATAGGTGACAGTTGGCCAACCCTAATCTCCACCCACACACCAGACCTTCTGAAGGCACCAGCCAGAATGGTGATGGTTCTTCCCTGGGGTATCCTGTACTGCTGGAGGGACTCAGCGGGACAGAGAGCTCTGTGAGAGGCAGGGGGCTCCTGCCAAAACACCCCCCGTCCCTCCGCCTCCCCAGATGCCGTAGGGCCCGAGGCTTTCTCCGGCAGTTTGTGTTGTGTAGCTGCAGATTGCTACATCGCCAATCTCCCGTGTCATCTCTGAGAATGCGCCCGGATTTCAACAACAGAGACGTTTACTCATGGTCGCCTGTCCTCTCTCTCCCCGCACCTCTCCTCCTCTCCTCCACTCCCCACCTCCCTCTCCATCCCTTCCCCCTCCCCTCCCCTCCCCAATCAACACCTCTCCCACCGTCTCCCTTCTCTCCACTACCTTCTGAAGAATAAAGGGGAGGCCATTAAAACTGAGGTGAGAAAAAAATATCTTCACCCAGAGAGTTGTGAATTTGTGGAATTCTCTGCCACAGAGGGCAGTGGAGGCCAATTCACTGGATGGATTTAAAAAAGAGTTAGATAGAGCTCTAGGGGCTAGTGGAATCAAGGCATATGGGGGGAAGGCAGGCATGGGTTACTGATTGAGAATGAGCAGCCATGATCATAACGAATGGCGGTGCTGGCTCGAAGGGCCAAATGGTCTCCTCCTGCACCTATTTCTATGTTTTACCCTCCCTCTCTCCCCGCCCCTTTCATCCTCTCTCTCTCCCCACTCCCAACTCGTTCCCCTCCTACCCCATGTCCACTCCATGCCCATCTCTCCCCTCTGCAATGTACGCCTCTCTCCCCTCTCTATACTCCCTGCTCACCACACCCACCCCGTTCTCTCCCCTCCCTTCCCGCCCTTCATTCCTCCCCTCCCCACCCTCCTCACTCCTCCCTCTCAACTCCCCGTCATCCTCTACCCTCTCTCCCCTCAACACTCTTCTCCCATCCCTCACTCTCCCCCCCCCCCCCTCCTCCCCTCTTGCTTCCGCTCCCCTCCCGTCCCCTCTCCTCTCATCCCTCCCCCTCACTCTTTCTCCATCAATATTGCAGCTGGCATCTTAGCAGAGCCCCACAGAGTTGAGTTGGGGATGAGGAGACACTTGTCCAGCTGGTGTGTGTTGTCGGTGTGGAAAGTGGTGAGAATGAGTGTGAGTAATTGCAAGAGGAAGTGTTCCAATGTCCGCCTCAGTGGCAGCAGTTTCCCTGGTGGTCTAGTGGTTAGGATTCGGCACTCTCACTGCCGCGGCCCCGGTTCGATTCCCGGTCAGGGAACGGCAGCTTTTGGCCCCACTGCTTTGCTGCCCTTCACACAAGGAATCTCTCTGGGGCAGGAACACGGGACAGACTGAAGAAGGGTCCCGGCCCTAAACGTGGCCTGTTCCACGTTCCCCACAGATGCTGCCTGAGCCGCTGAGTTACTCCAGCACTTTGTGTGTGTCTTCACTGCCCGCATCACCCGCCTTGCTCCAGCAGGGGCCGGTGTTGTACAGCATCGCTCTGTAAAATTCAAGATCAAGATCAATTTATTGTCATGTGTACCAATTAAGGTTCGGTGAAATTTGAGTGACCGTACAGCCATACTAAGTGAAAAGCAACAAGACACACAGCCACATAAAATAACATTTCACATAGACATCCCCCACAGCGGATTCCACATTCCTCACTGTGATGGAAGGTAGATAGATAAGAATAAATAGGAATCTGAGGGGTAACCTTTTCACACAAAGGGTGGTGGGTGTATGGATCCAGCTGCCAGAGGAGGTAGTTGAGGCAGGGACTATACCAATGTTTCAGAAACATTTAGACAGGTACATGGATGGGACAGATTTGGAGGGATATAGGCCAAATACAGGCAGGTGGGACTAGATTTAGAATTAGTGATACGGCGCGAAAACAGGCCCTTCGGCCCACCGAGTCCGCGCCGCCCAGCGATCCCCGCATATTAACACTGCCCTACACACATTAGGGACAATTTTTACATTTACCCAGTCAATCAACCTACATACCTGCACGTCTTTGGAGTGTGGGAGGAAACCGAAGATCTCGGAGAAAACCCACGCAGGTCACGGGGAGAACGTACAAACTCCGTACAGACGGCACCCATAGTCAGTGTCGAAACTGAGTCTCCGGCGCTGCATTCGCTGTAAGGCAGCAACTCTACCGCTGCGCCACCGTGCCACCGGGCACGGGCATAGTGTAGGCCGGGCATGTTGGCTGGTGTGGGCAAGTTTAGTAGAAGAGATTTGAATGCTGGATGACTTGGTTTTAGTGTTTAGCTTTAGTTCAGAGATACAGTGCGGAAACAGCCCGTTCGGCCCACTAATGATCCCCGCACATTAACACTATCCTACACACACTCGGGACAATTTACTTTTACACTGAGTCAGCAGGTAGGGTTGCCAACTGTCCCGTATTAGCCAGGACATCCCGTATTTTGGGCTAAATTGGTTTGTCCCGCAAAGGACCGCCCCTGTCCCGTATTAGGCCCGTGGGCCGCTGTAGGTCCGCTGCAGTGTCGCCTTGGACAGTGTAGGCTAACGGAGTGTGTTCGCCTAACGGAGGTTGGGTAGCGGCCGCCATTGGTGGAGCGGGAGCACGTGGCCGCTGGCTGGGTGTGGTCACATAGGCCGTGAGGCGGTGACGTCACCTTGTCCCGTATTTGGGAGTGAGGAAGTTGGCAACCCTATCTGCGGGACTTATTTTTGCCTCATATTCCCAGCATATGCAAGATTTGTTTTTTTGCCTCAGATTCCCAGCATCCACAGGAGCTAATTTGGACTTGAATTCCCAGCATCTACAGGGTTTTGCTGCTATGACGGCCTTTACTAACATGGCGGCGTTTACTAACATGGCTGCCATTACTAACATGGCGGCCTCTACTAACATGACGGCCTTTACTAACGTGGCTTCCTTTACTAACATGGCTGCCATTACTAACATGACGGCCTTTACTAACATGGCTTCCTTTACTAACGTGGCTTCCTTTACCAACATGGCTTCCTTTACCAACATGGCTGCGTTTACTTACATGGCGGCCTTTACTAACATGGTGGCATCTACGGACATGGCAGCCTTTACTATCATGGCGGCCTTTACCAACATGGCTGCCTTTACCAACATGGCTTCCTTTACGAACATGGCTGCGTTTGCTAACATGGCGGCCTTTACTAACATGGCGGCCTTTAACAACATGGCTGCCTTTACTAACATGGCGGCCTTTAACAACATGTCTTCCTTTACTAACATGGCTGCCTTTACCAACATGTCTTCCTTTATTAACATGTCTTCCTTTACTAACATGGCTGCCTTTACTAACATGGCGGCCTTTACTAACATGGCTGCCTTCACCAACAATGGCGGCCTTTACGAACATGGCGGCGGCGTCGCGTCTGATTGGTCACGCCCGCTCTACGTATGACATCACTGGGAACGCGGCGCCCCCCCCCCTAGCGCATGCGCGCGGAGTGTCGCCGGGAGTTATGGCGACCAACGGGATGGAGGTGGAGCCGGCGGGTGAGTCGCGCTATGTCCGCGCCGCCCGGGAGGGCTGCGACCCCCCCCCCTCACCCACCCCGGTCACCGCCCTGCGACGGGAGGGAGGGAGGGAGGGAGGGGGGAGGTGGGTTGGGGAAAGCGACCGGGAGGGGAACGGCGCCGTCCGCGGCGCTCCGGGACGGGCGGGCAGCGGTCGCCATGGCGGCGAGAGCGGAAATGGGCGGTGGGAGAACCGAAGCGGGCTATGGGAGGACCGGTAGCGGACAGTGGGAGGACCGGAAGTGGACGGTGGGATGACCTGATGCGGGCGGTGGGAAGACCGGATGCGGGCGGTGGGAGGACCGGAAGCGGGCCGGTCTGATTGGACCGACTTCCCTGTTGGCTGAGGGTTGCTTCCTTTGAGGAAAGGCCTGGGAACAGGCAGAGGAGGGCCTGCCTGCCCTGTTCTCCCCTGCCCTGGCATCATGTTGGGCATGGACATTGTGGGCCGAAGGGCCTGTTCCTGTTCGTGATTATGTACACCTCAATAAGATCTCCCCTCATCCTCCTGCACTCCAAGGAATAGAGACCCAGCCTGCCCAACCTCTCCCTGCAGCTCACACCCTCTAGTCCTGGCAACATCCTCGTAAATCGTCCTGGCGCCCTTTCCAACTTTGACGCCATCTTTCCTGTAATACGGTGCCCTGAACTGAACACAATACAGATGCTCCCCGACTTACAATGCTTCCACTTACAATATTTCAACTTTGTGACAGTGCAAACGGTAGCGAGGGGCCGCTCTCGATTCCGGCCACGTGATCATGTGTATTAAATGCATTTCGACTTACGATGTTTTCGGTTTCCGATGGGTTTATCGGAATGTAACCCCGTCGTAAGTTGAGGAGCACTTGTACTCTAAATGCGGCCTCCCCAACGTCTTATATAACTGCAACATGATCTCCCAACTTCTATGCTCAATACTCTCTGGAGAAACTCAGCGGGACAGGCAGCATCTCTGGAAAGAAGGAATGGGTGATGTTTCGGGTTGAGACCCTTCCTCAAAGCTTCTTCTATACTCAATGCTCTGACTTATGAAGGTCAAATGTGCCAAAAGCCCCTTTGGAGGAACAGCACCTCATATTTCGCTTGGGCAGTTTACACCCCTGCGGTATGAACATTGACTTCTCCCACGTCAGGTAGTCCCCGCTTCACCTCTCTTTCCCCTCCTCCTTCCCAGTTCACCGACTAGTCTTCCTGTCTCCGACTACATCCTATCTTTGTCCCGTCCCCTCCCCTGACATCAGTCTGAAGAAGGGTCTGGACCTGAAACGTCACCCATTCCTTCTCTCCAGAGATGCTACCTGACCCGCTGAGTTACTCCAGCATTTTGTGTCCACCTTTGCTTTATTTCGGAGTTCTGCGTCTCGGTAGCAGTGCGCTACCGCCCTCGCATGCGGCCGTTTCCGCAAGCCAGCCAGCTCTTCTCGTGGAGGCTTGCATAGGGTCTCCACGTCTCCAACTCGGAGCTCCCACCCACCCTCAGTCCCCACCTCAGAGCTCAAGCCCGCAGCCCCCAACTCGGAGCTCCCCCGCATGGTCCCACCTCGGAGCTCTCGCCCGCAGTCTCCAACTCGGAGCTCCCCCGCGGTCCCCAACTAAGAGCTCCCCCGGGGTCCCCAACTCGGAGCTCTTCCCCGCGGTCTGCAACTCGGAGGTCGCCGCATGGTCCCACCTCGGAGCTTCCCCGCGCGGTCTCCACATTGGAGCTCCCCCCGCGGCCTCTTTGGGAAGATTTGACGGAAGAATTAACATTCTCGATTCTCTTCGTTCTCGATCCTTGCCACCGCAGCATCGCCGAGCGTGATGGCCTCGGGGGTGACGGGCAGCGTCTCGGTGGCGCTGCACCCATTGGTCATCCTCAACATCTCCGACCACTGGATCCGGATGCGGTCGCAGGAAGGGAGACCAATCCAGGGTAGGTGCAGTTGAGCGGCCGCGGTGAAAAGGGTGGGGGGTTGAGCCTTGGGTCGGGTGCACTGAACTGCAGCACCCTGACTGCCAACGCTGGTCACAGAGTGAGACAGCGTGGAAACAGGCCCATCGGCCCAACTTGCCCACGCCAACCAACATGCCCCATCTACACCAGTCCCTCCCAAAGATACCAGAGGAGCACGATAGACCACTCGACCCTAAAACCAAAGATACTAGAGGAGCAAGATAGACCACTCGACCCTAAAACCAAAGATACTAGAGGAGCAAGATAGACCACTCGACCCTAAAACCAAAGATACTAGAGGAGCAAGATAGACCACTCGATACTAGAGGAACAAGATAGACCACTCGACCCTAAAACCAAAGATACTAGAGGAGCAAGATAGACCACTCGACCCTAAAAACCGTAGTAGATCATGGGCAAAGATACTAGAGGAGCAAGATGAACCACTCGACCCTAAAAACCATAGTAGGTCATGGGCAAAGATACTAGAGGAGCAAGATAGACCACTCGACCCTACAAACCGTAGTATGCCACGGCGCCATTTTAGTCGGCAGAAACTTGCAGAAACATTTTAAAAGAAAAATAACAAAAATCTGTGAATTGATAGATGAGCTATATTCTGCATTTTAATGGTATCATCACATACTGTTCCCCCACAACACTGATTACACTACGAGAGGCAGAGCGAACGGCAGGATTTGCTTACTAAAATGGCTCCTTTGCGTACTACACTTCAGTATCAGCGATTTCAACGGAGTGGTCCATCTTGTTCCTCTAGTATCTTTGGTCCCACCTGCCTGCGGTTGCCCTCCAAACCTGTCCTATCCATGTACCTGTCCAACTGTTTCTTAAACTTTGGGATTGTCCCTGTCTCAACAGCCTCTTTGGGATGTGGGAGGAAAGTGGAGTACCCGGAGGAAACCCACGAGGTCACAGGGTGAACATAGAAAATAGGTGCAGGAGGAGGCCATTCGGCCCTTCCAGCCAGCACAGCCCTTCAATATGATCATGGCTGATCATCCACAATCAGTTCCCCGCTCCTGCTTTTTCCCCATATCCCCTGATTCCGTTAGCCCGAAGTGTTAAATGTAACTCTCTCTTGAAAACACCCAGTGAATTGGCCTCCACTGCCTTCTGCAGCTGAGAATTCCAAAGATTCACAACTCTGGGTGAAAATGTTTTTCCTCATCTCAGTCTTATAAAGCCTACCCCTTATTCTTAAACTGTGACCCCTGGTTCTGGACTCCCTCAACATCAGGAACATTTTTCCTGCACCTAGCCTGTCCAGTCCCTTATCTATATACTAAAACTCTCGTTTGTTTGTTTGTTTGTTCCTGAACTACAGCCAAAACGGTACACGATAGCGCGACAATTTCAGGCCCACCTTACTCACCGTCGTCCCTTTGGTGCTAATGGAAGAGGTTTCATTGAAATCGGTGTTATATTTTTAGTTATTCACATTTTAATGTTTAAATCTATCTCCTGGGGAGGGAAGGGGGGGAGGGGGGGTTGAGGGGGATGGAGTGGGGGGAGGGGGAGGAGGGATAAGGGGGGACGCTCCGCAGTTCCGCCCTTGCTCCCCCTCCCCCTAGTTGCAACAGAGACAGTCCCCCTGGTCCTTACCTTCCGCCCCATCAGCCATCGCGTACGACACATAAACCTCCGAAATTTCCGCCACCTCCAACGGAACCCCACCACTAGCCACATCTTCCCATCCCCTCCTCTTTCTGCTTTCCGCAGAGACCGTTCCCTCCACAACGCCCTGGTCCACTCGTCCCTTCCCACCCAAACCACCCCCTCCCCAGGTACCTTCCCCTGCAACCGCAGGAGATGCAACACCTGTCACTACACCTCCTCCCTCGACTCTGTCCAGGGACCCCGACAGTCCTTTCAGGTGAGGCAGAGGTTCACCTGCACCTCCTCCAACCTCATCTACTGTATCCGCTGTTCAAGACGTGGACTCTTACACATCGGTGAGACCAAACGCAGACTGGGCGATCGTTTTGCGGAAC
Source organism: Rhinoraja longicauda (assembly GCF_053455715.1). Taxonomy (NCBI): domain Eukaryota; kingdom Metazoa; phylum Chordata; class Chondrichthyes; order Rajiformes; family Arhynchobatidae; genus Rhinoraja; species Rhinoraja longicauda. The sequence continues at coordinate 11,569,708 of NC_135986.1, forward strand.
ACCTTCGCTCAGCCCGCCTGAACCAACCTGATCTCCCGGTTAGGAAACAAAACTGCAGATGCTGGTTCAAATCGAAGGTTGGCACAAAATGCTGGAGTAACGAGTGCACAGAGTGAGGATTAATGGGTCCTTTTTAGAATGGCAGGCAGTGACTAGTGGGGTACCGCAAGGCTCAGTGCTGAGACCACAACTATTTACAATATGCATCATGGATGAAGGGATTAAAAGTACCATTAGCAAATTTGCAGATGACACAAAGCTGGGCGGCAGTGTGAATGGTGAGGAAGATGCTATGAGGTTGCAGGGTGACTTGGACAGGTTGTGTGAGTGGGCAGATGCAGTTTAATGTGGATAAGTGTGAGGTTATCCACTTTGGTGGTAAGAATAGGAAGGCAGATTATTATCTGAATGGTGTCAAGTTAGGAAAAGGGGACGTACAACGAGATCTGGGTGTCCTAGTGCATCAGTCACTGAAAGGAAGCATGCAGGTACAGCAGGCAGTGAAGAAAGCCAGTGGAATGTTGGCCTTCATAACAAGAGGAGTTGAGTGTAGGAGCAAAGAGGTCCTTCTGCAGTTGTACAGGGCCCTAGTGAGACCGCACCTGGAGTACTGTGTGCAGTTTTGGTCTCCAAATTCGAGGAAGGATATTCTTGTTATTGAGGGCGTAGGTTTACTAGGTTAATTCCCGGAATGGCTGGCTGTCATATGTTGAAAGACTGGAGCGACTAGGCTTGTATACACTGGAATTTAGAAGGATGAGAGGGGATCTTATCGAAACGTATAAGATTATTAAGGGGTTGGACACGTTAGAGACAGGAAACATGTTCCCAATGTTGGGGGAGTCCAGAACCAGGGGCCACAGTTTAAGAATAAGGGGTAGGCCATTTAGAACGGAGATGAGGAAAACCTTTTTCAGTCAGAGAGTTGTAAATCTGTGGAATTCTCTGCCTCAGAAGGCAGTGGAGGCCAATTCTCTGAATGCATTCAAGAGAGATCTAGATAGAGCTCTTAAGGATAGCGGAGTCAGGGGGTATGGGGAGAAGGCAGGAACGGGGTACTGATTGAGAATAATCAGCCATGATCACATTGAATGGCGGCGCTGGCTCGAAGGGCCGAATGGCCTCCTCCTGCACCTATTGTCTATTGTCTATAACTCAGCGGGTCAGGCAGCATCTCTGGAGAGAAGGAATGGGTGACGTTTCGGGTCGAGACCCTTATTCAGACAAGGTTCTCAAGCCGAAACGTCACCCATTCCTTCTCTCCAGAGATGCTGCCTGACCCGCTGAGTTACTCCAGCATTTTGTGTCTACCTGATCTCCCGGTTGCTGGTCACTTTAATTCTCCTTCCCATTCCCACACTGACCTTTCCGTCCTCGGTCTCCTCCATTGTCAGAGTGAGGCGAAACGCAAATTGGAGGAACAGCATCTCATATTTCGCATAGGCAGCTTACACCCTGACGTAACCCTTGCATTCCCCCTCTCTCCGCCCCTCCCCCACCCTGGTCGTCCTACTAGTTTCACTGTCGTGCTGCTTAGTTTCACTGTTTGTTTCCTCTCATTATCGCCTTATCCACAGCCAACAATAGAAACATAGAAAATAGGTGCAGGAGTAGGCCATTCGGCCCTTCGAGCCTGCACCGCAATTCAGTATGATCATGGCTGATCATCCAACTCAGTAACCTGTACCTGCCTTCTCTCCATACCCCCTGATCCCTTTAGCCACAAGGGCCACATCTAACTCCCTCTTAAATATAGCCAATGAACTGGCCTCAACTACCTTCGGTGGCAGAGAATTCCACAGACTCACCACTCTCTGTGTGAAAAAAAACTTTCTCATCTCGGTCCTAAAAGACTTCCCCCTTATCCTTAAGCTGTGACCCCTGGTTCTGGACTTCCCCAACATCGGGAGCAATCTTCCCGCATCTAGCCTCTCCAACCCCTTAAGAATTTTATATGTTTCTATAAGATCCCCCCTCAGTTTTCTAAATTCCAGCGAGTATAAGCCTAGTCTATCCAGTCTTTCTTCATATGAAAGTCCTGCCATCCCAGGGATCAATCTGGTGAACCTTCTCTGTACTCCCTCTAAGGCTAGAATGTCTTTCCTCAGATTAGGAGACCAAAACTGTACACAATACTCCAGGTGCGGTCTCACCAAGGCCCTGTACAACTGCAGCAGAACCTCCCTGCTCCCATACTCAAATCCTCTTGCTATGAATGCTAACATACCATTCGCTTTCTTCACTGCCTGCTGCACCTGCACGCTTGCTTTCAATGACTGGTGCACCATGACACCCAGGTCACGTTGCATCTCCCCTTTTCCTAATTGGCCACCAATGGACCATTGTCAGAAGGTCAAAAGGAATAGGAGCAGAATTAGGCCATTCGGCCCATCAAGTCTACTCCGCCATTCAATCACGGCTGATCTATCTCTCCCTCCTAACTCCATTCTCCTGCCTTCTCCCCATAACCCCTGACACCCGCACCTAATCAAGAATCTATCTCTGCCTTAAAAATATCCACTGACTTAGACAATGGACAATAGGTGCAGGAGGAGGCCATTCGGCCCTTCGAGCCAGCACTGCCATTCACCGTGACCATGGCTGATCATGCACAATCAGTACCCCGTTCCTGCCTTCTCCCCATATCCCCTGACTCCGCTATCATTAAGAGCTCTACCTAACTCTCTGGAAAGCATCCAGAGAATTGGCCTCCACTGCCTTCTGAGGCAGTGAATTCCACAGATTCACAACTCTCTGAGTGAAAACGTTCTTCCTCATCTCCGTTCTAAATGGCCTACCCCTTATTCTTAAACTGTGGCCCCTGGTTCTGGACTCCCCCAACATCGGGAACATGTTTCCTGCCTATAGCGTGTCCGATCCCTTATATGTTTCAATAAGATCCCCTCTCATCCTTCTAGAGACTTGGCCTCCACAGCCTTCTGTGGCAAAGAACTCCACAGATTCACCACCCTCTGACTAAAGACATTTCTTATCTCCTTCCTAAAAGAATGATCTTTAATTCTGAGGCTGTGCCCTCTGGTCCTAGACTCTCCCACTAGTGGAAACATCCTCTCCACATCCACTCTATCCAGGCCGCTCACTGTTCTGTATGTTTCAATGAGGTCCCCCCTCATCCTTCTAAACTCCAGCGAGTACAGGCCCAGTGCCCACAAACGCTCATCGTACGTTAACCCACTCATTCCTGGGATCATTCTTGTGGGCTCCACCTTTGATTGATCATATGGCTGGCTTTGGTTTGTCCTTATCGTACCTTTCATTCATTTGTACCCCTTTCATATCTCTCTCGTTTCGCGCTCCCCCCACTCTCGACCCGAAACGTCACCCGTTCCTTCTCCCCAGAGATGCTGGCTGAGTTGCTCCAGCATTTTGTGTCGACCTTCGATTTAAACCAGCATCTGCAGTTGATTTTTCCTGCACATCTGGCTGGCTTTGGTTTATAGACAATAGACAATAGGTGCAGGAGGAGGCCATTCGGCCCTTCGAGCCTGTACGCACCACCATTCAATGTGATCGTGGCTGATCATTCTCAATCAGTACCCCGTTCCTGCCTTCTCCCCATACCCCCTGACTCCACTATCCTTAAGAGCTCTATCCAGCTCTCCCTTGAATGCATTCAGAGAATTGGCCTCCACTGCCTTCTGAGGCAGAGAATTCCACAGATTCACAACTCTCTGACTGAAAAGGTTTTTCCTCATCTCAGTTATAAATGGCCGACTCCTTATTGTTAAACTGTGGCCCCTTGGGTTTGTTCTTTTCACACCTTGTACCCCTTCCGTATCCCTCGTTTCCCTCTCTCCCGACTCTCGACCCAGAACATCGCCCGGAGATGCTGCCCGAGCCGCCGATTCACTCGGGGTTCGGTTCCTGCTCAGGGCACCCCCAGCCCCTTGTAACCTCCGCTCTTTGGCGTCAATCTGCCGCACTTGTGCTTTCAGTTATCGGGGCTATGATCGGGAAGCAAGAAGGCAGAAACATCGAGGTGATGAACTCCTTTGAGCTCCTCTCACACACGGTGGAGGAGAAGATCATCATCGATAAAGAATACTACTACACAAAGGAGGAGCAATGTGAGGATTGTACTTTGGCACATCGCATTATCATATCATATCATATCATATCATATATATACAGCCGGAAACAGGCCTTTTCGGCCCTCCAAGTCCGTGCCGCCCAGCGATCCCCGTACATTAACACTATCCTACACCCACTTGGGACAATTTTTACATTTACCCGCCAATTAACCTACATACCTGTACGTCTTTGGAGTGTGGGAGGAAACCGAAGATCTCGGAGAAAACCCACGCAGGTCACGGGGAGAACGTACAAACTCCTTACAGTGCAGCACCCGTAGTCAGGATCGAACCTGAGTCTCCGGCGCTGCATTCGCTGTAAAGCAGCAACTCTACCGCTGTGCTACCGTGCCGCCCAATAGTTTAGTTTGGAGATACAGCGCGACAACAAGGCCCTTCGGCCCACCGAGTCCTCACCGACCTGCGATCCCCGCACACTCACACTATCCGACAATTTTACTATTTTTACCGAAGCCAATTGACCGACAAACCACGATCAATCACAATCAAAATAATACTTTATTAGCCAATTTTGTTTTGCAACACTCGAGGGATTCCATTTGCCGTACAGTCATGACAATAAAAAGCAACAGGACACACAAAATACATTTGAACATGAACATCCACCACAGTGACTCCTCCACATTCCTCACTGTGATGGAAGGCGAAAACAAAGTTCAATCTCGTCCCTTCTTTGTCCTCCCGCGGTCGGGGGCCTCGAGCCTTCCGTTGAAAAAGCTGTACGTCGTTGGAGTGTGGGAGGAAACCGGAGCACCCGGAGAAAACTCACGCAAGTACCGGGGAGAACGTACAGACAGCACCCATAGTCAGGATCGGACCCGGGTCTCTGGCGCTGTGAGGCAGCAGCTCTACCCGCTGCCAAAGAACGTTGATCTGTTTTGGACTGTTATGTACTTTATGATGAGGGGGATAGATAGGGGGAATGCACAGAGTGTTTTGCCCAGAGTAGGGGAATCAAGAACCAGAGGACATAGGTCTCTGGCGCTGTTAAGGCAGCAACTCTACCGCTGCGCCACTGTGCCCTGTTTAAGGCTCTGGCAGGTTCGAGTCCCGTCACACAACCATGCCAGGCTGATTCTCTCAGCTGTGCCCTTGCGACGGGCTTCCCTTGGCGTTCTGCCCTCATCACGCCAGGTGCAACAGCACGGTGGTGCAGCAGTAGAGTTGCCGCCTTGCAGCGAATGCAGCGCCGGAGACCCAGGTTCCATTTCGACTACGGTGCCGTCTGTACGGGGTTTGTACGTTCTCCCCGTGACCTGCGTGAGTTTTCTCCAAGACCTTCGATTTCCTCCCACACGCCAAAGACGTGCGGGTTTGTAGGTTAATTGGCTTGGTAAATGTAAAAATTGTCCCTAGTGGGTGTGTAGGATAGTGTTAGTGCGTGGTGATCGCTGGTCGGCACGGACCCGGTGGGCCAAAGGGCCTGTTTCCGCGCTGTATCTCTAAACTAAACTGATCTCCCGGTGGCCGAGCATTTCAACTCCCACTCCCAGTCTGACCTTTCTGTCATGGGCCTCCTCCAGTGCCATAGTGAGGCCCACCGGAAATTGGAGGAACAGCACCTCATATTTCGCCTGGGCAGTTTGCAGCCAAGTGGTATGAACATCGACTTCTCCAACTGTAGATACTTCCTCTGTCCCTCTCTTCCCCTCCTCCTTCCCAGATCTCCCTCTATCTTCCTGTCTCCACCTATATCCTTTCTTTGTCCTGCCCCCCTGACATCAGTCTGAAGAAGGGTCTCGACCCGAAACGTCACCCATTCCTTCTCTCCTGAGATGCTGCCTGACCTGCTGAGTTACTCCAGCATTTTGTGAGTAAACTAATCTAAAATGTTATCTGCGATCTTCTGGTCATTGATTGTGTTTTTCTTCCTGCTCCAGTCAAGCAGGTGTTCAAGGACATGGAGTTCCTGGGCTGGTATACCACTGGCGGTCCTCCTGATGAATCTGACATCCATGTTCACAAGCAGGTCAGTCTACAGTGGTATGTAATCGGATGGTCCACAGTCACATAGTCTTTAGACGTTTACGTTAGACTTCAGAGGTACGGCGCGGAAACAGGCCCTTCAGCGCACCGAGTCCGCGCCGACCAGCGATCCCCGTACACTACATACAAAGGCAGCAGGAGACAGCACCCATCGTCAGCAACTCTTACGCTGTGCCACCATGCCTCACAGCGCCAGAGACCCGGGTTCCATCCCGACTACGGTCGCTTGTCTGTACGTGGTTTGTACGTTCGCCCCCTCACCTGCGTGGGTTTTCTCCGAGATCTTTGGTTTCCTCCCACACTCCAAAGACGTACACGTTTGTGGGTCGATTGGCTTGGTAAATGTAAAAGTAAAATTGGCCCCAGTGTGTGCAGGGTAGTGTTAATGTGCGGGGATCGCTGCTCGGCACGGACTCGGTGGGCCGAAGGGCCTGTTTCTGTGCTGTATCTCTGAACTAAACTACACTAACACTATCCTACACACTAGGGTCAATTTACACTTCGCCTGTTCGCCTTTGGAGAGTGGGAGGAAACCGGAGCACCTGGAGAAAGCAGGCAGTCACGGGGAGAACTTATAATCTCCGTACAGACAGCACCCGTAGTCAGGAACAAACCCGGGACTCTGGCCCTGTAAGGCAGCAACTCTACCACTGGCCCAGTGTTCCACCCCTACATCTGTGAGCTCCAGCAGCTTTGACTTCTCTAACTTCAAGTAACCCTTGCTTTCCCTCTCTCCATCCCTTCCCAGTTCTCCCACCAGTCTCACTGTCTCCGACTACATTTTATCTCTGTTTGCTTTGTTGTTACCTTCTCCCAGCTAACAATGATCTATTGTCTGTACGGAGTTTGTACGTTCTCCCCGTGACCTGCGTGGGTTTTCTCCGAGATCTTCGGTTTCCTCCCACACTCCAAAGACGCGCAGTTTTGTAGGTTAATTGGCTTGGTATAAATGTAAAAATTGTCCCTAGTGAGTGTAGGATCGTGTTAATGTGCGGGGATCGCTAGTCGACACGGACCCGGTGGGCCGGAAGGGCCTGTTTACTCGCTGTATCTCTAAACTAAACTACACTTCCTTGTCTATGTATCTCCCTCTCCCATGACATCAGTGTGAAGAAGTTTTTTATTCACAAAATGCTGGAGTAACTCAGCAGGTCAGGCAGCATCTCAGGAGAGAAGGAATGGGTTCTCCTCCTCAGTGTGAAGAAGGGTCTCGACCCGAAACGTCACCCATTCCTTCTCTCCCGAGATGCTGCCTGACCCGCTGAGTTACTCCAGCACTTAAACCAGCATCTGCGTTTCCTTCCCACACAACTCCAGCAAGCAATTGTTTTTTGTCCATCGCGGCACTGTGGGGAGGCGGCAGAGTTGGGGAAGAGAAACTTTCACGCTGCCTCGGCAAGGCCAGCAGCATCATCAAGGACCAGTCTCACCCACCCCGGCCACTCCCTCTTCTCCCCTCTCCCATCGGGGCAAGAGGTACAGAAGTGTGGAGACGCACACCTCCAGATTCAGGGACAGTTTCTTCCCGGCTGTTATCAGGCAACTGAACCATCCCACCACCAACTAGAGAGCGTTCCTAACCTATCATCTACCTCATTGGAGACCCTCTTTGATCGGACTTTACTGGACTTTATCTTGCACTAAACATTATTTCTTTTATCCTGCATCTGCACACTGTGGACAGCGTGATTGTAATCAAGCAGGTACTATCACAAGGTAGACACAAAATGCTGGAGTAACTCAGCAGGTCAGGCAGCATCTCGGGAGAGAAGGAATGGGTGACGTTTTGGGTGGAGACTACTATCACAACGTTTAAGAGACATTTGGACAGGTACATGGATAGGATAGGTTTATAGGGACATGGGCCAAGGGCCTGTTTCCACGCTATGACTCCATGTATAGTCTTTTCGCTGACTGGATAGCACTTAACAAAAAACGTTTTCACTGTACCTCGGTACACGAGACGATAACAAACTAAACTAAACTTTCCTGTGCTTAATTATATAGTCCGATGGGATTATCTGTGCCCATTGACAGAGCCTCATTCAAAAGACACCGTGCAGTATTGTACCAGACCAGCAAAACAAAAAAAAACAGTGTAGGTCGGACATAGGGGTGCCAACTATCTCACTCCCAAATAAGGGACAAGCTCATGTCACCGCCCTGCGCCCCACGTGGCCTCACCCAGCCAGCGGCCACGTGCTCCCGCTCCACCAATGGTGGCTGCCCGGGCCGCGAGGCGGGTTGCTACGCAACCTCCGTTAGGCAGTGCCCGGGCCTCCGGACCTACACTATCTGGATCTACACTGTCTGGGCCTACAGCGTCCGGGCCTACAGCGTCGGCCTACAGCACCCGGGTCTACAGCGTCCGGGCCTACAGAATCTTGGCCTACAGCGTCGGCCTACAGCGTCTTGGCCTACAGCGTCGGCCTATAGCGCCCGGGCCTACAGCGTCCGGGCCTACAACGCCCCCCAGGCCTAATACGATACAAAGGCGGACCCGTACGGGACAAACCAATTGAGCCCAAAATACAGGATGTCCTGGCTAATACGGGACAGTTGGCAACCCTTAGTCGGATACCACAGCCCACTTAGCCAACCAAGCCTGGCACATGAAGGATATAAGAAAATAACTGCAGATGCTGGTACAAATCGATTTATTCACAAAATGCTGGAGTAACTCAGCAGGTCAGGCAGCATCTCGGGAGAGAAGGAATGGGTGACGTTTCGGGTCGAGACCCTTCTTCAGACGCAAGAAGGCACAAGAAGGATCCTGACCCGAAATGTCGCCCATTCCTTCCCTCGAGAGATGCTGCCATTCCAGCTGAGTTACTCCAACACAAGGCTGACACAATATAAGGAAGTACAAGTGTAAATTGTCCCGAGTGTAGGATAGTGTTAGTGTGCGGGGGTCGCTGGGCTGTGCGGACTCGGTGGGCCTTAGGACCTGACTCTGCACTGTATCTCTAAACTAAACTAGATTCAAGTTTCAGTTTAAGTGTCGCATGTATTAATTAAGGTGCAGTGGAATTTGAGTTAACTAGACGTGCAAACTCCGTACAAACAGCACCTGTGGTCAGGGTGGAACCTGGGTCTCTGGCCCTGTAAGCGCTGTAAGGCAGCAACTCTACCGCTGCGCCATCGTGACCGCCCTTTTGGTAATAGAGCGTTTGGTGCGAATTACTATGTCTCAGCAAAGATGCATGCGGGCTGCTAATTCTGAGGTATTCCCTCGTCTCTGTTGATCAACTATCCGCTCATCCCTGCCTCTCCTCTCTGTCCTCTGCAGGTGTGTGAAATCATTGAAAGCCCGCTCTTCCTGAAGCTGAACCCCATGACGAAACACACAGACGTAAGTACGCACCTGAATAAACCTTTAAGTTGAACAACTCGTTCAAAGCAAGCCATTGTCTGAGCTGAATCTCGCTGGACAATGAACGCTGGGGTAACGCAGCGGGTCAGGCAGCATGTTCACACGTCATGGCTGGGGCAGGGGTAGAGTTGCTGCCTCACAGCGCCAGAGACCCGAGTCAAGTCAAGTTTATTTGTCACACACATGTACAAGATGTGCAGTGAAATGAAAGTTGCAACGCCTGCGGATTGTGCTAAACTACAAAACACAATAGAAAAAGAAAAAAAAAATTAACACAAAAAATAAATGAATACAGTAAATTAAATGAGTCCCTGGTGATATGAGAGTTAACAGTCCTGGTGGCCTGTGGGAAGAAACTCCGTCTCATCCGCTCTGTTTTCACAGCGTGACAGCGGAGGCGTTTGCCTGACTGTAGCAGCTGGAACAGTCCGTTGCTGGGGTGGTCCGGGTCCCCCATAATGTTGCTGGCTCTGGATCTGCACCTCCTGATGTATAGGTCCTGCAGGGGGGCGAGTGTAGTTCCCATGGTGCGTTCAGCCGAACGCACTACTCTCCGCAAAGCCTTCCTGTCCTGGGCAGAGCTGTTCCCAAACCAGATTGTGATGTTTCCGGACAAGATGCTTTCTACAGCCCCAGAGTAGAAGCACTGAAGGATCCTCAGAGAGACTCTGAATTTCCTCAGCTGTCTGAGGTGGTAAAGGCGCTGCCTTGCCTTACTCACCAGACCCTGACTACAGGTGATGTCTGTGCAGAGTTTGTACGTTCTCCCCGTGACCTGCGTGGGTTTTCTCCGGGTGCTCCTGTTTCCTTCTACACTCCAAAGACGTGCAGGTTTGTAGGTTAATTGGCCTCTGTGAATTGTCCTTAATGTGTAAGATAGAACTAGTGTGCAGGTGATCACTCATCCGCACAGACTCAGTGGGCCGGAAGGAACAGAAAGCACCTGACGACGGGTGCTGTCTGTACGGAGTTTGCACGTTCTCCCCGTGACCGCGTGGGATTTTCTCCGGGATCCTCGGTTTCCTCCCACACTCCAAGTACCACCTGGAGATAAGGAATAGGTGATGTTTTTTTAAGGTCGAGTCTGAAGAAGGGTGAATTCACAGAGTCTTATTTCGGGGGATGAAGGACCAGAGGACATGGGTTTAAGGTGAGAGAGGGGAAAGATCTAATAGGAACCTGTGGGGCAACCTTTTCACACAGAAGGTGGTGGGTGTATGGAACGAACTGCCGGAGGAGGTAGTTGAGGCAGGTACTTTAATAACATTTAAAAGACATTTGGACAAGTACATGGATAGGAAAGATTTGGAGGGATCCGGGCCAAACGTGACCATGTGGGTCTAAGTTTAGATAAGTTTAGTTTATTGTCACGTGTACCGAGGTACAGTGAAAAGCTTTTCTTGCGTGCTAACTAATGAGTCTGAAGAAGGATCTCGATCCAAGACGTCACCTATCCATGTCCTCCAGAGATACAGTTTTGGTCTCCTAATCTTAGGAAAGACATTCTAGCCTTAGAGGGAGTACAGAGAAGGTTCACCAGATTGATGCCTGGGATGGCAGGACTTTCATATGAAGAAAGACTGGATAGACTCGGCTTGTACTCGCTGGAATTTAGAAGACTGAGGGGGGATCTTATAGACACATATAAAATTCTTAAGGGGTTGGAGAGGCTAGATGCGGGAAGATTGTTCCCGATGTTGGGGAAGTCCAGAACCAGGGGTCACAGCTTAAGGATAAGGGGGAAGTCTTTTAGGACCGAGATGAGAAAACATTTCTTCACACAGAGAGTGGTGAATCTGTGGAATTCTCTGCCACAGAAGGTAGTTGAGGCCAGTTCATTGGCTATATTTAAGAGGGAGTTAGATGTGGCCCTTGTGGCTAAAGGGATCAGGGGGTATGGAGAGAAGGCAGGTACGGGATACTTAGTTGGATGATCAGCCATGATCATATTGAATGGCGGTGCAGGCTCGAAGGGCCGAATGGTCTACTCCTGCACCTATTTTCTATGTTTCTATGCTGCCGGACCCGTTGAGTTACTCCAGCACTCTGTGTCCTTTTAGGACTGGTGAAGATGGGGCATCATGGGGCAAGTCGGGCCGAAGGGCCTGACTCCACACTGAATGACTCGAGGACTATGTTTCACAACCCCGTATTAAACCCACTACTTTATTAACGATTTCTGATCACGTTTTTTCACTCTGCAGACTATTCTTCATTAAATTCCTGTTTTTCTTTTTTTAATCCAGACGCATCTATGTTTTGTCCATTATTAAATCCCATTGTGCCATTTAACGTAACCAAGTGAAGTCCCATTGACACTGCCCCCTTGCGATTCATTTTGCAATTTATTCTACATCTGCCAGAGGAAGTTTAATTTAGTTTAGAGATACAGCGTGGAAACAGGCCCTTTCGGCCCACCGGGTCCACGCCGACCAGCGATCCCCGCACACTAACACTATCCTACACCCACTAGGGACAATTTTTACATTTACCAAGCCAATGAATCTACAAACCCGTACGCCTTTGGAGTGTGGGAGGAAACCGAAGATCTCGGAGAAAACCCACGCAGGTCACGGGGTGAACGTACAAACTCCGTACAGACGGCACCAAATCCGGGTTTCTGGCGCTGTGAGGCAGCAGCTCTGCCCACTGCGCCACCGTGCCGCCCTAGAATGTAAAACTCTTTCTTTCACTCGATGACTGCCCCTTTAAACCAACAATGTCTACATCAGTTGGAAAACCTGCAGCCAAAATCTTGCATTAATTTATGCCAGAGTACAATTATTATTTTTTATTGACTGGAAAGTTTGAGTTTTTTGGCCAAGTTTGCATTTCTGGACAACCCCATTTTTCTAAAAAGAGCAAATTTCCATGTGCCCTGTTGACCGTAAGATACAGGATCAAAAATTAGGCCGAAGATAGACACAAAGCGCTGGAGTAACTCAGCGGGTCAGGCAACATCTCTGGAGAGAAGGAATGGGTGACGTTTCGGGTCGAGACCCTTCTTCAGACTGAGAGTCTGAGGGGGAAAGGGAAATGAGAGATAGAGACGGTGATGTTTAGAGAGGTATAGAACAAATGAATTAAAGACAAGCAAAAAAAGTAACGATGATAAAGGGAACAGGCCATTGTTAGCTGAGGGCTAGGTGAAAACGAGTTACAGACAATGAGACTCAACAAGACGACTTTGAAGATGGTTGGGTGGTGGGGGGGGGGAGGGGTTGGAGAGGGAGGGGGGATGCAAGGGTTACTTGAAGTTAGAGAAATCAATATTCATACGCAAGCTGCCCAGAATGAAACCTCTGTTCTAGTGGACAGAGGTCCTAGGGTGTCGGAGGAACTGAAGGAAATTCACATTAGGCAGGAAATGGTGTTGGGTAGACTGATGGGACTGAAGGCTGATAAATCCCCAGGGCCTGATGGTCTGCATCCCAGGGTACATAAGGAGGTGGCTCGAGAAATCGTGGACGCATTGGTGATCATTTTCCAATGTTCCATAGATTCAGGATCAGTTCCTGTGGATTGGAGGGTAGCTAATGTTGTCCCACTTTTTAAGAAAGGAGGGAGAGAGAAAACGGGAAATTATAGACCAGTTAGTCTGACATCAGTGGTGGGGAAGATGCTGGAGTCAATTATAAAAGAAGAAATTGCGGAGCATTTGGATAGCAGTAACAGGATCGTTCCGAGTCAGCATGGATTTACGAAGGGGAAATCATGCTTGACTAATCTTCTGGAATTTTTTGAGGATGTAACTAGGAAAATGGACAGGGGATGTGGTGTACCTTGACTTTCAGAAAGCCACACAGGAGATTAGTGGGCAAAATTAGAGCACATGGTATTGGGGGTAGGGTACTGACATGGATAGAAAATTGGTTGTCAGACAGGAAACAAAGAGTAGGGATTAACGGGTCCCTTTCGGAATGACAGGCAGTGACTAGTGGGGTACCGCAAGGTTCGGTGTTGGGACCGCAGCTATTCACAATATACATTAATGACTTGGATGAAGGGAATAACATGAATGAATAACATTAAAAATAACATTAAAAATGAATAACATTAACAAATTTGCAGATGACACTAAGCTGGGTGGCAGTGTGAACTGTTGCCTGATAACAGCTGGGAAGAAACTGTCCCTGAATCTGTAGGTGTGCGTGTTCACACATCTTTTCCTCTTGCCCGATGGGAGAGGGGAATAGAGGGAGTGGCCGGGGTGAGACTGGTCCTTGATGATGCTGCTGGCCTTGCCGAGGCAGCGTGAGGTGTAGATGGAGTCGGTGGGAGGGAGGTTGGTGTGTGATGGTCTGGGCTGCTGGCCTTGCCGAGGCAGCGCGAGGTGTAGATGGAGTCGGTGGGAGAGAGGTTGGTGTGTGATGGTCTGGGCTGCTGGCCTTGCCGAGGCAGCGTGAGGTGTAGATGGAGTCGGTGGGAGAGAGGTTGGTGTGTGATGGTCTGGGCTGCTGGCCTTGCCGAGGCAGCGTGAGGTGTAGATGGAGTCAGTGGGTGAGAGGTTGGTGTGTGATGGTCTGGGCTGCTGGCCTTGCCGAGGCAGCGTGAGGTGTAGATGGAGTCGGTGGGAGAGAGGTTGGTGTGTGATGGTCTGGGCTGCTGGCCTTGCCGAGGCAGCTGGCACCTATTTGAGTTGTGACTGCGAGGAGATGTGGCATTTTTATCTTGACTACAAGTCAAGTCAAGTCAAGTTTATTTGTCACATACACATACACGATGTGCAGTGAAATGAAAGTGGCAATGTCTGCGGATTGTGCAAAAAAAGAATTACAGTTACAGCATATAAATTAAAGTTGATACAGAAAAGACAAAAGTTAGTCCCTGGAGTTATAAAAGTTAACAGTCCTGACGGCCTGTGGGAAGAAACTCCGTCTCATCCTCTCTGTTTTCACAGCGTGACTGCGGAGGCGTTTGCCTGACTGTAGCAGCTGGAACAGTCCGTTGCTGGGGTGGTAGGGGTCCCCCATAATGTTGCTGGCTCTGGATCTGCACCTCCTGATGTATAGGTCCTGCAGGGGGGGCGAGTGTATTTCGCATGGTGCGTTCAGCTGAACGCACTACTCTCCGCAGAGCCTTCCTGTCCTGGGCAGAGCTGTTCCCAAACCAGATTGTGATGTTGCCAGACAGGATGCTCTCTACAGCCCCAGAGTAGAAGCACTGAAGGATCCTCAGAGACACTCTGAATTTCCTCAGCTGTCCAAGGTGGTAAAGGCGCTGCTTTGCCTTACGCACCAGTGCGGCAATGTGTGTTGTCCATGACAGATCCTCTGTGATGTGGACTCCCAGGTGAACAGCTGTGACACGTGATAAATCGGGTCAGTAAGAGGAAAGTGACATTGCTTTTGGAGGCAGGTGATAGTTCAGTTTACTTTACTGTCGCGTGCACCGAGATACAGTGAAAAGGTTTTGTTGTGTGCTAGCCTCTTGAGAAAGATTGCCTCAACATTTGGCCCATTTAGTCTACTCCATTCAATCATGGCTGATCTATCTCTCCCGCTCAACCCCATTCTCCTGCCTTCTCCCCATAACCCCCGACACCCGCACTAATCAAGTATCTGTCAATTTCCACCTTGACAATATCTATTGTCTTGGCCTCCACAGCCATCTGTGGCAATGAATTCCACAGATTCACCGCCCTCTGACTAAAGAAATTCTTCCCCATCTCCTTCCTAAAGGTACATCCTTTAATTCTGAGGCTGTGGCCTCTGGTCCTGGACTCTCCCACTAGTGGGAGAGTCTAGATTATTAAGGGGTTGGACACGTTAGAGGCAGGAAACACGTTCCCAATGTTGGGGGAGTCCAGAACAAGGGGCCACAGTTTAACAATAAAGGGTAGGCCATTTAGAACTGAGATGAGGAAAATCTTTTTCAGTCAGAGAGTTGTGAATCTGTGGAATTCTCTGCCTCAGAAGGCAGTGGAGGCCAATTCTCTGAGTGCTTTCAAGAGAGAGCTAGATAGAGCTCTTAAGGATAGCGGAGTCAGGGGGTATGGGGAGAAGGCAGGAAATAGGTACTGATTGGGAATGATCAGCCATGATCACATTGAATGGCGGTGCTGGATCGAAGGGCCGAATGGCCTCCTGCACCTATTGTTTATTGTCTATCAAATTGGATGGTGGTGGTAGCTCGAAGGGCTGAATGGCCTCCTCCTGCACCTATTTTCTATGTTTCCAATAGACAATAGGTGCAGGAGTGGGCCATTCGGCCCTTCGAGCCAGCACCGCCATTCAATGTGATCATGGCTGATCATTCTCAATCAGTACCCCGTTCCTGCTTTCTCCCCATACCCCCTGACTCCGCTATCCTTAAGAGCTCTATCTAGCTCTCTCTTGAATGTATTCAGAGAATTGGCCTCCACTGCCCTCTGAGGCAGAGAATTCCACAGATTCACAACTCTCTGACTAAAAACGTTTTTCCTCATTTCTGTTCTAAATGGCCTACCCCTTATTCTTAAACTGTGGCCCCTGGTTCTGGACTCCCAACATTGGGAACATGTTTCCTGCCTCTATCATGTCCAACCCCTTAATAATCTTATACGTTTTGATAAGATCCCCTCTCATCCTTCTAAATTCCAGTGTATACAAACCTAGTCGCTCTAGTCTTTCAACATATGACAGTCCCGCCATTCCGGGAACTAACCTAGTAAACCTACGCTGCACGCCCTCAATAGCAAGAATATCCTTCCTCAAATTTGGAGACCAAAACTGCACACAGTACTCCAGGTGCGGTCTCACTAGGGCCCTGTACAACTGCAGAAGGACCTCTTTGCTCCTATACTCAACTCCTCTCGTTATGAATGCCAACATTCCATTGGCTTTCTTCACTGCCTGCTGTACCTGCATGCTTCCTTTCAGTGACTGATGCACTAAGACACCAAGATCTCGTTGTACGTCCCCTTTTCCTAACTTGACACCATTCAAATAATAATCTGCCTTCCTATTCTTACCACCAAAGTGGATAACCTCACACTTATCCACATTAAACTGCATCTGCCATGCATCCGCCCACTCACACAACCTGTCCAAGTCACCCTGCAACCTCATAGCATCTCCCTCACAGTTCACACTGCCACCTAGCTTTGTATCATCGGCAAATTTGCTAATGGTACTTTTAATCCCTTCATCCAAGTCATTGATGTATATTGTAAATAGCTGCGGTCCCAACACCGAGCCTTGCGGTACCCCACTAGTCACTGCCTGCCATTCTGAAAGGGACCCATTTATCCCCACTCTTTGCTTTCTGTCTGTCAACCAACTTTCTATCCATGTCAGTACCCTACCTCCAATACCATGTGCTCTAATTTTGCCCACCAATCTCCTATGTGGAACCTTGTCGAAGGCTTTCTGAAAGTCGAGGTACACCACATCCACCGGCTCTCCCCTGTCAATTTTCCTAGTTACATCCTCAAAAAATTCCAGTAGATTAGTCAAGCATGATTTCCCCTTCGTAAATCCATGCTGACTCGGAACGATCCTGTTACTGCGATCCAAATGCTCCGCAATTTCGTCTTTTATAATTGACTCCAGCATCTTCCCCACCACTGATGTCAGACTAACTGGTCTATAATTTCCCGTTTTCTCTCTCCCTCCTTTCTTGAAAAGTGGGATAACATTAGCTACCCTACAATCCACAGGAACTGACCCGGAATCTATAGAACATTGGAAAATAATCACTAATGCGTCCACAATTTCTAGAGCCACCTCCTTAAGCACCCTGGGATGCAGACCATCAGGCCCTGGGGATTTATCAGCCTTGAGTCCCATCAGTCTACCCAAAACTTTTTCCTGCCTAATGTGGATTTCCTCCAGTTCCTCTGTCACCCTAGGATCTCTGGCCACTAGAACATCTGGGAGATTGTTTGTATCCTCCTCAGTGAAGACAGATCCAAAGTACCGGTTCAACTCTTCTGCCATTTCCTTGTTCCCCATAATAAATTCCCCTGCTTCTGTCTTCAAGGGACCCACATTTGCCTTGACTATTTTTTTCCTCTTCACATACCTAAAAAAGCTTTTGCTATCCTCCTTTATATTATTGGCTAGTTTACCCTCGTACCTCATCTTTTCTCCCCGTATTGCCTTTTTAGTTAACTTCTGTTGCTCTTTAAAAGAGTCCCAATCCTCTGGCTTCCCACTCTTATTTGCTATGTTATACTTCTTCCCTTTTATTTGTATGTTGTCCTTGACTTCCCTTGTCAGCCACGGGTGCCTCTTACTCCCCTTGGAATCTTTCCTCCTCTTTGGGATAAATTGATCCTGCAACTTCTGCATTATTCCCCGCCACAGTTCTTTAAAAAAACTCCAAAGAAGTGGAACACCAACTGAGGGAAGGGGGTAGTGGAAAAACAAATTAAAAGTGGTGGATGTTTGAAGACAGGGAACCCAAAGGGGGGGTGATGCTGCCTTTGATATTGGCAGCAGGTAATTACAGGAAGTATAAAAAGGTACCAGGTTGAAAATTGAAGCCAGGTTTGTGTTCTGAAGGCAACACAGCATGGTCTCGCCTTGTAACTCTTAATTGGGAAGAACAAGGGCTGCAGAAGAGAAAGACTGGCCGTATTAAACCCTTGGCGCCTCTCTCTCTCTTGTCTTCCAGCTTCCAGTCAGCGTCTACGAGTCTGTCATTGATATCATCGTCGGAGAGGTAAGTGAATTCATTGTTTGTTTCCGAGAAAATCAAAAATAAACTGTTCAGAATTTTTTTTAAAACATACATTGCACAAGGGCTGTGCTGAAACTCTTCCGACATTCTCGGAGGCTGTTCATTAGCGTCATGTTTGATCTGGAGAGAAGGAATGGGTGCTCTCTCTCCATCCCTCACCCACCCAAGTCACACCAGCTTCTCCTTCTCACCTAGCAAGCAGCTAACCATGGCGTGTTTCCTTTATCATTTTTACCTTTCGTTTTGCATTCCTTCCATTCATTTTGTTCCATGTCTCTACATCATCGTCTATATCTCTCTCCTTTCCCTTTTCCGCCACTTTCAGTCTGAAGAAGAGTCACGGCCCGTTCATAGAAACATAGAAAGGAGTTGGCCATTCGGCTCTTCGAGCCAGCACCGCCATTCAATATGATACAATACAATACAATACAATACAATACAATGATCATGGCTGATCATCCACAATCAGTACCCCGTTCCTGCTTTCTCCCCATATCCCTTGATTCGATTAGCCCCAAGAGCTAAATCTAACTCTCTCTTGAAAACTTCCAGTGAATCGGCCTCCACTGCCTTCTGCGGCAGAGAATCCCACAGATTCACAACTCTCTGGGTGAAAAGGTTTTTCCTCATCTCAATCCTAAATGGCCGAGCCCTTATTCTTAAACTGTGTGGCCCCTGGTTCTGGACTCCCCCAACATGGGGAACATTTTCCCTGCATCGAACCTGTCCAATTCCTTAAGAATGTTTTTTTTTCTTTCTATAAGATCCCCTCTCATCCTTCTACATTCCAGTGAATATAAGCCCAGGCGACCCATTCTTTCATCGTATGTCAGTCCCGCCATCCCGGGAATTAACCTGGTGAACCTACGCTTCTCTCCTGAGATGCTGCCTGTGTGTTACTCCAGCATTTTGTGTCTTATCTTCGGTTTTAACAAGCACCTGCAGTTCCTTCCTGCACATTATACCCTCATGTGGCACCATTGCGATGATTTCCATGCGTCAGCCCTTGGGCTGTGCTTGATCGGACTTTACTGGCTTCACCTTGCACTAAACGTTACTCCATTATCGTGTATAACGTAGGATCAACAACCTCAGGTAACAGGAAGGCCGGCTCCATCCTGGGGGCTGGAGTTGGAGTTGGATTCACAGGGGGGTGGTCTCGGAGGGGAGGGCGCTCCTCAAACTGCAGTGCATCCTGGGACAATACAGCTCACCCCCTCCCCGTGACACACTGGCCAACCTGAGGAGCACCTACAGCAACAGACTGGTCCCACCAAGATCCAGCACACAACGCCACAGGAGATCCTTCTTCCCTGTGGCTACCAAACCGTACAACTCCTCCCCCTTCTGCCGTGGGGTGGACTGAGACTGACGCGACCCTCCCCCCTCAATCTGTGCACATCCCCAATCCTTTCCTCTCATCACTTTAAATTTCATATTTCATGTACTTTTTTTTGCCCGGCCTGTTTCCGCGCTGCATCTCTAAAACTAAACCAAACAAAACATAAGCAGGTTTGGAGGGATCTGCACCAAACGCAGGCAGTGTAGCTGGGACATGGTGGCCGGTGTGGGCAAGTTGGGCCGATGTTTCCACGCCGCATCACTCTGTGACTCTGACCGGCCGCTGGGAACATTTGCCGATGGTGGACGAGCCTCGCACTCAGCTCTGTTTCTCTCCTGTGTCCAGGCCACCGTGCTGTTTGCCGAGCTGACCTACACGCTGGCCACCGAAGAGGCCGAGCGCATCGGGGTGGACCACGTGGCCCGCATGACGGCCACTGGCACGGGCGAGAACTCCACAGGCAAGGGCTGCCCGGCACGGCACGGCCTGGCACGGCATGGCATGGGGGGGCAAGGGCGGGCATCACTGAGTACACTTCTCTACTCAGTACTCTGACTGATGAAGGCCAATGTGCCCAAAGCCCTTATTGACCACCCTGTCCATCTGTGACACTCACCTCCACAACATCCTCCTTAATCTTTCCAGCTTGACAACATCTTTCCTATACCAAGAGATTCAAGATCAACAGGGAGTGTTGTAAAGCAGAGGGATCTAGGAATGCAGGTACATAGTTCCATGAAAGTGGAGTCACAGGTAGACAGGGAGTGTTGTAGAGCAGAGGGATCTAGGAATACAGGTACATAGATCCCTGAAAGTGGTGTCACAGGTAGACAGGGAGTGTTGTAGAGCAGAAGGATCTAGGAGTGCAGGAACACAGTTCCATGAAAGTAGGGTCCCAGGCTGACAGGGAGTGTTGTAAAGCAGAGGGATCTAGGAGTGCAGGTACATAGTTCCCTGAAAGTGGTGTCACAGGTAGACAGGGAGTGTTGTAGAGCAGAGGGATCTAGGAGTGCAGGTACACAGATCCATGAAAGTTGTCAGGTAGACAGGGAGTGTTGTAGAGCAGAGATATCTAGGAGTACAGGTACACAGATCCATGAAAGTGGTGCCACAGGTAGATAGGCTGGACCCTTCTTCAGACCTATATCCACCTTTACCCGTCTGAAGCAGGGTCTTGAGCTGAAACATCACGCATTCCTTCCCCACACAGATTGCTCTTGGTGGCCCTCCCACACTGGGTCCCCCTTTGTTCTGGGTGGCCCCTCTCCCCCCCATGCCAGGTCCCCCATTGTTGGCAGCGGTGCGTCCGACCACCGGCCCGTAAACCCCGGCCTCGGTGGCATGTGGGCACACGGGGAGGTAACGGACGTGGGCCGAAACGCCGACACATTTCTAAAGTCGTTTACCTCGACCCCAAACAAACCGTCTCGATCTCAACCGCCGCCGGGTCCCCTCCCCCGCGGCGCCCACCCTCAGCCGCGTGCTGTGACCCCGCCTTGCGTGCCGCGCGGTAACCTTGCTGCGACTCGCCTCCCCCCTGCTGACGCTCCGCATTCTCTCCATCCCCCCCACCCCCCCCCCTCACAGTGGCCGAGCACCTGATCGCCCAGCACAGCGCCATCAAGATGCTGCACAGTCGCGTGCGGGTGATCCTGGACTACGTGAAGGCCGTGGAGTCAGGTAGGAGGTCCCCCACCCACCCTGGGCATGGAGTCAGGTAGGAGGTCCCCCACCCCCTCACCCACCCTGGGCCGTGGAGTCAGGTAGGAGGCCCCACCCTCCTCCCACCCACCCTGGGCCAGGAGTCAGGTAGGAGGTCCCCCACCCTCCCTGGGGCTGTGGAGTCAGGTAGGAGGTCCCCCACCCACCCACCCACCCTGGGCATGGAGTCAGGTAGGAGGTTCCCCCACCCACCCTGGGCTGTGGAGTCAGGTAGGAGGTCCCCCACCCACCCAACCACCCTGGGCATGGAGTCAGGTAGGAGGTCCCCCACCCTCCCTGGGGCTGTGGAGTCAGGTAGGAGGTTCACCACCCTCCCACCCACCCTGGGCCAGGAGTCAGGTAGGAGGTTCCCCCACCCACCATGGGCTGTGGAGTCAGGTAGGAGGCCCCCCACCCTCCCACCCACCCTGGGCCATGGTGTCAGGTAGGAGGTTCCCCCACCCACCCTGGGCTGTGGAGTCAGGTAGGAGGTCCCCCACCCTCCCACCCACCCTGGGCCATGGTGTCAGCTAGGAGGTCCCCCACCCTCCCACCCACCCTGCTCCCATTCCAGACCAAAGCCAGGTGGGCACACCCTCCGTCTCGCACCTCCACAAACGCGCTTCTCCATCCCAACCGGTTACTGTCTCTGTGGAGTATGCACGTTCCTACATTCACACACGTCCCAGCACGGTGGCGCAGCGGTAGAGTCGCTGCCACAGCGCCGGAGACCCGGGTTCCATCCCGACTACGGGCGCTGTCTGTGCGGAGTTTGTACGTTCTCCCCGTGACCTGCGTGGGTTTTCTCCAGAGATCTTCGGTTTCCTCCCACACTCCAAAGACGTGCAGGTTTGTAGGTTAATTGGCTTGGTGTAAATGTAAATTGTCCCCGGTGCATGTAGGATAGTGTTAGTGTGCGGGGATCACTGGTCGGTGCGGACTCGGTGGGCCGAAGGGCCTGTTTCCTCGCTGTATCTCTAAGCTAAACTAGAAATAGGCCGTTCGGCCCATCGAGTCCACTCCACCATTTAATCATGGCTGATCTACCTTTCAACCCCATTCTCCTGCCTTCTCCCCATAACCCTTGGCGCCCGAACTAGCCGAGAATCTGTCAATCTCCGCCTTCAGCCAGTGGCACTGTGGCACAGTGGTAAAGTTGCTGCTCACAGCGCCAGAGACCCGGGTTCCATCCTGACTACGGCTGTACCTCCTTGATGGAGCTCGAACTATCCTTGATTTAACTCGAACTATCCTTGAACTATCCTGGCTTTACCTTGCACTAAATGTTATTCCCTTACCATGTATCTGTACACTGCAAATGGATTGATTGTAATCATGCATTGTCTTTCCGCTGACTGGTTAGCACGCAACAAAAACTTTTCACTGCACCTCGGTACACGTGACAATAAACTAAACTGACAGTAAACAGATGTCTGTGCGGAGTTTGTACCTTCTCCCTGTGACCTGCGTGGGTTTTCTCCGGGTGCTCCGGTTTCATCCCACACGCCAAAGACCTAAAGGTTTGTAGGTTGATTGGCTTTGGTAAAAATTGTGAATTGTCCCTAGTGTGTTGTAGGATAGTGTTAGTGTGCGGGGATCGCTGGTCGGCGCGGACCCGGTGGGCCGAAGGGCCTGTTTCCGCGCTGTATCGCTAAACTGAACTCTCAGCTTGCTCAAAATGGCTTCTTTCTCAAAATGGCCGTTCTTGCCTCGCTCTGATCAATCCCGTGGGCGCTGTTTGCTCTCGCTGTCGCCTGTCGGCCTTAGTGGTCGGTGGGTTGTGTGAGAGAATCAGTTACAGGGATCTGGCTGGAATTGAAAGC
The DNA here is from genome assembly GCF_053455715.1 of Rhinoraja longicauda. NCBI lineage: Eukaryota > Metazoa > Chordata > Chondrichthyes > Rajiformes > Arhynchobatidae > Rhinoraja > Rhinoraja longicauda. The sequence continues at coordinate 11,592,709 of NC_135986.1, forward strand.
TGCCGTGTGGAAACAGGCCCTTCAGCCCATCGAGTCCACGCCGACCATCGATCGCCCTAGTTTAGTTTAAGAAAATAACTGCAGATGCTGGTACAAATCGAAGGTGTTTATTCACAAAATGCTGGAGTAACTCAGCAGGTCAGGCAGCATCTCAGGAGAGAAGGAATGGGTGACGTTTCGGGTCGAGACCCTTCTTCAGACTGATGTCAGTGGGGCGGGACAAAGGAAGGATATAGGTGGAGATAGGAAGACAGTGGGAGATCTGGGAAGGAGGAGGGGAAGAGAGGGACAGAGGAACTATCTAAAGTTGGAGAAATCGATGTTCATACCGCTGGGCTGCAAGCTGCCCAGGCGAAATATGAGGTGCTGTTCCTCCAATTTCCGGTGGGCCTCACTATGGCACTGGAGGAGGCCCATGACAGAAAGGTCAGACTGGGAATGGGAGGGGGAGTTGAAGTGCTCAGCCACCGGGAGATCAGTTTGGCCAACGCGGACCGAGCCCTAGTTTAGTTTATTGTCACGTGTACCGAGCGAGCGAGGCTGAGCGAAGTGCTCTTTGTTGCTCGCTATCCAGTCAGAGGAAAGACCACACATGATCACAATCGGGCCGTCCACAGTGTACAGATACAGGTTTCCCAGCTGCTATCAGGCAACTCAACCAACTGGAGTAGCTGCCTGACAACGCAGATGCAGGATAGAGGGAATGACGTTTAGTACTGGATAATATCCAGAGTCCCACGTTCTCACCCACTCCCCGCACACACACACGGGGGGGCAATTTACAGAGGGACAATTAACACGTCTTTGGGAGGAAACCGGAGCACCCGGAGGAAACCCACGCGGTCGCGGGGATAACGTGCAAACTCCACACACACGCAGAACGTCAGGACGGACCCCGGGATTTCCGCAGCTCTACCTGCTGCGCCACTGTGCCGACCCATCGCAGGGTGGGTGTGGAGGCCTTTGGAGCGGGTGCAGAAGAGGTGAGCTCCAACTAGCTGCCCTGCCCCTCGGTCCATTCTGTGGGTCTTGAGACGGCTGATGGGGCCGGTACTGGAGCCACTGCCTTCATGGCCGTCCAGGTGGATGCCCGAGTGTGTGACATCTTTCACCATGGGGGGGCTGTATGACTTGGGGAAGTGGGGAATGAATGAAAGAGGGGGTGGATAATCGGTGCTTTATTATCACACGTGACATATTCTTTGTTTTGCATACCGTACACAAGTAGAGTTGGCACCTGTCCCGTATTAGCCGGGACATCCCGTATTTTGGGCTAAATTGATTTTCCGCCCTTGTCCCATATTAGGCCCGGACGGTGCTGTAGGCCCAGGCACTGTAGGCCCAGACATTGTAGGCCCGGGGGCCGCTGTAAGCCCGGACACTGTTGGCCCAGGGGGCGCTGTAGGCCCGGACATTGTAGGCCCGGGGGCCGCTGTAATCCCGGACACTATAGGCCCAGGGGGCGCTGTAGTCCCAAACACTGTGGCCCGGGAGCCGCTGTAGTCCCGGACAGTGTCGGCCCGGACAGTGAGGCCCGGACACTGTAGGCCCAGACAGTGTAGGCCGGGAGCCACTGTAGTGCCAGACACTGTTGGCCCAGATACTGTAGGCCCGGACACTGTAGGCCCGGACATTACAGAGGGCCAATTAACCTGCAAAGCCGCACGTGGGAGGAAGCTGAAGCACCCGGCGTGGTCACTGGGAGAACGTGCAAACTCCACACACGTGGAGAGCACCCAACGTCAACAAGGGGCGGCAGGGTCAGACAAGGGGCGGCAGGGTCAGACAAGGGGCGGCAGGGTCAGACAAGGGGCGGCAGGGTCAGACAAGGGGCGGCAGGGTCAGACAAGGGGCGGCAGGGTCAGACAAGGGGCGGCAGGGTCAGACAAGGGGCGGCAGGGTCAGACAAGGGGCGGCAGGGTCAGACAAGGGGCGGCAGGGTCAGACAAGGGGCGGCAGGGTCAGACGAGTGGACAGAGAGGGGGTGGGGGAGTGGACACTAGGGCAGGTGGGATGGGGTCAGCCTTGTGCCTAGGGTCAGACAAGGGGTGGCAGGGTCAGACAAGGGTCGGCAGGGTCAGACGAGTGGACAGAGAGGGGGTGTGGGAGTGGACACTAGGGCAGGTGGGATGGAGGTCAGTGGGATAAAGGAGTGGATGTATTATGGGACTGAGTGGTGCAGCGGTAGAGTTGGTGTTTCACAGCGCCTGTGACCCGGGTTCCATCCTGTCTAGGGGTGCTGTCCGTACGGAGTGTGTGCGTGGGTGATCCTTCTTCAGACCCGCAAAAAGCTGGAGTAGCTCAGCGGGACAGGCGGCGTCTCTGGAGAGAAGGAATGGGTGATGTTTCGGGTCGGGAAATGTCCTCTTCTGAAGAAGAAGGGTCTCGACCCGAAACGTCACCCATTCCTTCTCTCCAGAGACGCCGCCTGTCCCGCTGAGCTACTCCAGCTTTTCGTGTCTTTCTTTGTCGAGACCCTTCTCCGGACTCTGAGGGCTCACGGAATCAAGTGATTGTGGGGAGACAGGGCAGCACGGTGGCACAGCGGGTAGAGTCGCTGCCTTCCAGCACTTGCAGCGCCGGAGACCCGGGTTCAATCCCAATTAGGGGCGCTGCCTGTGCGGAGTTTGTACGTTCTCCCCGTGACCTGCGTGGGTTTTCTCCCAGGTCTCCAGTTTCCTCCCACACTCCAAAGACGTGCAGATTTGTAGGTTAATTGGCTTGGTAAATGTAAATTGTCCCTAGTGTGTGTGGGATAGTGTTAGTGTGCGGGGATCGCTGGTCGGCGCGGACCCGGTGGGCCGAAGGGCCTGTTTCTCTTAATTTAACTAAACTAAACTAAATTAAAACAGGAACAGGAACTAAATTAAAACAGGTACTGATTTTGGATGATCAGCCATGACCGGATTCTCGCGATCCCTGGGATCGTTCTCATAAAAAGTCTCCTACACCCTCTCCAACACCGATCAATGGGAAGTGGAGTTAAACTGAACAGCGGAGTAAAAATGGTCAGCAGCTTGGAGGTCCTACTAGGTTAATTCCCGGAATGGCGAGACTGCCATATGTTGAAAGACTGGAGCGACCAGGCTTGTATACAATGGAATTTAGAAGGATGAGAGGGGATCTTATCAAAACGTATAAGATTATTAAGGGGTTGGACATGTTAGAGGCAGGAAACATGTTCCCAATGTTGGGGGAGTCCAGAACCAGGGGCCACAGTTTAAGAATAAGGGGTCGGCCATTTAGAACTGAGATGAGGAAAAACTTTTTCAGTCAGAGAGTTGTGAATCTGTGGAATTCTCTGCCTCAGAAGGCAGTGGAGGCCAATTTTCTGAATGCATTCAAGAGAGAGCTAGATAGAGCTCTTAAGGATAGCGGAGTCAGGGGGTATGGGGAGAAGACAGGAACGGGGCACTGATTGAGAATGATCAGCCATGATCACATTGAATGGCGGTGCGTACAGGCTCGAAGGGCCGAATGGCCTCCTCCTGCACCTATTGTCTATTGAATGGCGGGCGGTGGCGGCTGGCTGTTTGCTATGTTTCTATGCTCCTGTTGAATTATGTCCTGTCTTGGTGTCTGTGCCAGGTGAGGTGCCGTTCAACCACGAGATCCTGCGAGAAGCCTACGCCCTGTGCCACCGCTTGCCCGTGCTCAGCACCGACAAGTTCAAGACTGACTTCTACGATGTGAGTCTCAGCCCCCTGCCCGAGTAACCTTTAAACAGCTAGCTGGTCGACGCGGACACGGTGGGCTGAAGGGCTTGTTTCCACGCTGTGTCTCTAAACTACACTAAAACTAAATTTAATCAATTATTAATATATATATAATACATTCAATGCAAAACAATACCAAACAAACCCCACCACCAGAATACAAAATCACCCAATTATCCAAGCAAATAACCTTTTTTCAAATTTATTATTTCACAATATAAATTATTATTTAACAAAAATAAATATAACAATAAAATCTGGCGCGGCGGTAGAGTTGCTGCCTTACAGCGAATGCAGCGCGGGAGACTCAGGTTCCATCCCGACTACGGGCGCTGTCTGTACGGAGTTTGTACGTTCTCCCCGTGACCTGCGTGGGTTTTCTCCGAGATCTTCGGTTCCCCCCCCACTCCAAAGACGTACAGGTTTGTAGGTTAATTGCCTTAGTGTATGTGTAAAATTGTCCCGCGTGTGTGTAGGATAATGTTTGTGTGCGGGGATCGCTGGGCGGTGCAGACTCGGTGGGCCGATGGGCCTGTTTCCGCGCGGTATCTCTAAACTAAACTAAAACTAAATTTAATCAATTATTGCTGTGATATCTACAATACAAAACAATACCAAACAAACCCACCACCACAATACAAAATCACCCAATTATCTAAACAAATATTCCCATCATTTTACACTCTTAAACAACTATATTACAATCCTCGAGAGGAATAGATCGGGTAGACGCACAGAGTCTCTTGCCCAGAGTAGGGGAATCGAGGACCAGAGGACATGGGTTCAAGGTGAAAGGGAAAAGATTTAATAGGAATCTGAGGGGTAACTTTTTCACACAGAGGGTGGTGAGTGTATGGAACAAGCTGCCAGAGGAGGTAGTTGAGGCTGGGACTATCCCAATGTTTAAGAAACAGTTGGACAGGTACATGGATAGGACAGGTTTGGAGGGATATGGACCGAGCTCAGGCAGGTGGGACTGGGGTAGCTGGGATATTGTTGGCTGGTGTGGGCAAGTTGGGCTGAAGGGCCCCCGCGGTGCCCAGCGGTCCCAGAGATCCCCCAGGGTGCCCGTGGGCAGCCCGTAGACCCTCTCTGGTGCCGCCCAGGTGCGGACATGACCCCGGAAAAGGGGCAGGCAGCCGGCTCGGGCAGAGCCCTCTTCCGCCTGGCGCCGTGACTCACGGATGGCCAACTTGGCCTGGCCCAGAATGCAACGCGACCAGGACATCTTCAGCCCCCCCCACCCTCTCCCCTTCGCACAGGGTGTCCAAAGATGGTTGTGAAGTGCAGCCAGAAGGCAAGGAGCGGCCCCTTTAGGTATTGGAAGGTCACGCTCTCCATGTACACGTGGAACACAGACTCTGCCAGCCCGCAAACGTGGCGAGTCTGTGCACCGCGAGAGGAACAGGTTGCAGGGGACTCCTCAGTGTAGGACCCTCCACCCCAGGTCCCCGCTGGAGAGGGGCTGAACCCCACCGGGGGACCCCCTCGCGATCAGAAGGCGACACCGACAGACGGTGGACCAGGGCGAGGAAGTGCAGGGCATAGAGGAGGAGCCCGTACAGGACACGCCTCCCTGCGTCTCGGAGGAGGAGGGAGGTGAAGGGTGTCGGGGGGAAAGGCAGCTCAGGTTGTGTGGGACCACCTTCACACCGTGACAGCTCGGCTTCACAACGTCAAACTGCCCGCGGACCACCCGCCCCGAACAACGGCCAGGGAAAGTGTACCCTACACCTACGCCTCCGCTGCCTCACAAGGCCCAGGAAGGTCGTTTACTTCAGTTTAGTGTGGAGATACAGCGCGGAATCAGGCCCTTCGGCCCACCGGGTCCGCGCCGCCCAGCGATCCCCGCACACTAACACTATCCTACACCCACCAGGGACAATTCTTACACTTATACCAAGCCAATTAACCAACAAACCTGCACGTCTTTGGAGTGTGGGAGGAAACCGAAGATCTCGGAGAAAACCCACGCGGGTCACGGGGAGAACGTACAAACTCCGTACAGACAGCGCCCGTGGTCGGGATGGAACCCGGGTCTCCGGCGCTGCGTTCGCTGTAAGGCGGCAACTCTACCGCCGCGCCAACGTGACCGCACTAAATTGTACGCACTAAACGTTACTCCAAAGACGTAAGTTAATAGGTCTGTAGGTTAATTGGTAAAGATTGTAAATTGTCCCGTGTGTGTGTGCAGGAGGGTGTCAGTGTGCGGGGATCGCTGGTTGGCGCGGACACGGTGGGCGGGAGGGCCTCTCATGTCTAATGTCATTCCCTGACCGTGTGCCTGTACGCTGCAAATGGCTCCACTGTAACCGTGCGTAGTCGTTCCGACAACCGGGTGGCGGGCAACAAAAGCGTTTCACTGCACCCCCCCCCCCCCCCGGCTCTTTGGCGCCGAGAGGCGGCAACTCTACCGCTCGCAGTGGTCAGTGGTCAGTAGCTCTCTCCCTCTCTCTCTCTCTCTCTCTCCCCCCACTGCAGCAATGCAATGACGTTGGCCTAATGGCGTACCTGGGCACCATCACCAAGACATGCAACACCATGAACCAGTTTGTCAACAAATTCAACATCCTCTACGACCGCCAGGGCATCGGCCGACGAATGCGCGGCCTCTTCTTCTGAGGCACCGGGAAGGATCTGTACCCATCGCCCGGCCCCTTGTCCCCCCTCCCCCTGTCCCCCTCCCTGTCCCCTGTCCCCATCCCCCAGCCCCCCTCCCCATCATCCCACTGTCCCCATCTCCCAGCCCCCCCCATCCCCCATCGGGACTCTGTTGGGTGGGTGGGCAAGCCAGCCTCCTGATGGTGATTGTTGTGTGAGATTCCCCCCTCCCCTCCCAGCTTCTCCGCTTCCCCCTCCCCTCAAATATACCCCTCTCCCCTCAAACTTAACCCCCTCTCCTCCCCCTCACCTCCCCGCTGCCTGTGCCTCTGGAGAGAGGCTGGTGCCCCCGTGCCACCCCGGCCTGGCACGTTGTTTGCCCACTGTTGGCCTCTGGCTCTGCTGCCTCCTTGTTTGTGACAGGTTACATCTGACCGCGTGTGTGTGTCTTTGTGCCTGCATCTGAGTGTGTGTGTATGTTAAGTTGCAGGATACATCTGACGGTGTGTGTGTCTGTGTCTGTCTGTGTATATGACCATTGACAGGGTACATTTGTGGTGTATGTGTGCGCACGTCTGTGTCTTTGTGTGAGTGTGTGTGTGCAAGTCGTGTCTGTGTGTGTATGCATGTCTGTGTATGTGTGTCTGTGTGTGTGTATGTGTCCAGTGACAGGATCTGGCTGTGTGTGTATGTGTGTGCCAGTCTTGTCTGTGTGTGTGTCCATCTGTGTGTGTGTGTACGCATGTCTGTGTGTGTGTGTGTGTGTGTGTGTGTGTCCAGTGACAGGATCTGGCTGTCTGTGTGAGTGTGTGTGTGTGTGGGTGTGTGTGAGTGTGAGTGTGTATGCATGTCTGTGTGTGTGTGTATGTGTCCAGTGACAGGATCTGGCTATGTGTGTGCCAGTCTTGTCTGTGTGTGTCCATCTGTGTGTGTGTGTGTGTGTACGCATGTCTGTGTATGTGTGTGTCCAGTGACAGGATCTGGCTGTCTGTGTGTGTGTGTGCGTGTGTGTGTGAGTGTGCGTGTGTGAGTGTGTGTATGTCTGTCTTTGTGTTTGTGTGTGATTGTTTTGAATGACAGGTTACATCTGACTGTGTGTGAGTGCGCGTTTGTGAATATGCACAAGAACACGTATGTTCTGTGTGCGTGTGTCCTGCCTTGTACCTGTAGAGCAGGCGTGGAGTTCCGTGTTACACGCCCGGCCCGTGTGCAGTAATAAAGTTGATATGAGTCGCAGTTGCCTGCAGTGAAAGCATCGCATTCCCTGACTGCTCCAGCAATGCAGCCTCTCCGGCCTCAACGCACGCGCGCGCACACACGCACACGCACACACACACACGCACACACACACATAAACACACACATAAACACACGCGCGCGCACACACACACACACACACACATAAACACACGCGCGTGCACATACACACACATAAACACACATACGCGCCCACACACATGCACACGCACACATAAACATACACATGAGCGCGCACATACACACACATAAACACACTCACATAAACACACACACACACAAAGACACACACACACACACACATACAAAGACACACACATAAAGACACACATAAAGACATACATACAAAGACACACACACACATAGACACACAAAGACACGCACGCAGAAAGACCCACACACACACATAAAGACACACACGCATCCAAAGACACACACACATAAACACACACACACATAAAGACCCACACGCATACATAAAGACACACACGCATACAAAGACACGCACACAGACAAAGTCACACACAGACACAAACACCCACAGACACACATAAAATCACGCAGGCACACACACACACAGCCAGATCCATCCTGTCACTGGACACACGTACACACACACACGGACAAGGCACACACACCCTCGGATACAGACAGACATGCACATACACAGATGGGCACACGTAGACACACACATACATTCAAGACACATTCAGACACACACAATCCCCACTTGTCACGTTGAAACATTTAATTGTATTGTGTTCAGCTCAGGGCACCATGTTATAGGAAAGATGTTGTCAAGCTGGAAAGGGAGCAGAGATTTACGAGGATATTGCCAGGACTAGAGGGTTTGAGCTACAGGGAGAGGTTGGGGCAGGCTGGGACTCTATTCCTTGGAGCGCAGGAGGATGAGGGGTGATCTTGCAGAGGTGTACAAAGTCATTAGAGGAATAGATCGGGTAGATGCACAGAGTCTCTTGCCCAGAGTAGGGGAATCGAGGACCAGAGGACAGAGGTTGACGGTGAAGGGGAAAAGATTTAATAGGAATCTGAGGGGTAGGTTTTTCACACAGAGGGTGGTGGGTGTGTGGAACGAGCTGCCGGAGGAGGTAGTTGAGGCAGGGACTATCCCATCGTTTAAGAAGCATTTAGACAGGTACATGGATAGGACAGGTTTGGAGGGATATGGACCAAACGCGGGCAGGTGGGACTAGTGTAGCTGGGACATGTTGGCCGGTGTGGGCAAGTTGGGCCGAAGGGCCTGTTTCCACACTATCACTAAACGGACCCCAGCAATACTGCCCAACATTTTCTCCACTGAGGTTAGACACAAAATGCTGGGGTGGCAGTGGGTTAGGCAGCATCTCTGGAGAATTGGGATGGGTGACGTTTCGGGTCATCGTATCCCGGCGGTGCCTTGGCTCGTTGCCACGGCGACGAGAACGAGGAATGGATGGAATTGCCGCCGAGCCCGGCCTCCACGAGCCCTGTGGACCGGAGAGGAGGGGGACACAGACTGAGCGCCGGTAAGCGGAGCGGCGGTGGGAAACGGGGCTGAGCCTCCACTGGGCCTCGTCTATGGGCAGGCCTTGCAGCAGCCTGGGCCTCCACTGGAGAGGGCCTCTGCAGGCCTCATAGAAGCCTGGGCCTCGTCTATGGGCAGGCCTTGCAGCAGCCTGGGCCTCGACAGTGGGGAGGGCCTCTGGAGCCCTTGCAGCAGCCTGGGCCTCCACTGGAGAGGGCCTCTGCAGGCCCCGCAGAAGCCTGGGCCTCGTCTATGGGCAGGCCTTGCAGCAGCCTGGGCCTCGACGGTGGGGAGGGCCTCTGGAGCCCTTGCAGCAGCCTGGGCCTCCACTGGAGAGGGCCTCTGCAGGCCTCATAGAAGCCTGGGCCTCGTCTATGGGCAGGCCTTGCAGCAGCCTGGGCCTCGACGGTGGGGAGAGCCTCCACTGGAGAGGGCCTCTGCAGGCCCCACAGAAGCCTGGGGCTCGACTGTGAGGGGGGCCTCTGAAGGCCCCACAGAAGCCTGGGCCTCATCTATGGGCAGGCCTTGCAGCAGCCTGGGCCTCGACGGTGGGGACGGCCTCTGGAGCCCTTGCAGCAGCCTGGGCCTCAACTGTGGAGAGGGCCGCTGGAGGCCCCACAGAAGCCTGGACCTCGACTGTGAGGGGGGGCCTCTGAAGGCCCTGCAGCAGCCTGGGCCTCGATTGTGAGGGGGGGGGGTCTCTAGAGGCCCCACAGAAGCCTGGGCCTCGACTCTGGGCAGGCCTTGCAGCAGCCTGGGGTCCGACTGTGGAGAGGGCCTCTAGAGGCCCCACAGAAGCCTGGGCCTCGACTGTGAGCAGGCCTTGCAGCAGCCTGGGGTCCGACTGTGGAGAGAGCCTCTAGAGGCCTTGCAGCAGCCTGGGGCTCGCCCTCCAAGCCAACTGAAGGCCTGGCTCTCTCGGCGAGGGTATCTTCCATCTGTGCGCTGTGGACGGCTCGATTGTTATCATGTACAGACTTTCCGCTGACTGGTTAGCGCGCAACAACAAAGCTTTTCACTGTACCTCGGTACACGTGACAACCTCGGTACACGTGACAACCTCGGTACACGTGACAACCTCTGTACACGTGACAACCTCGGTACACGTGACCACCTCTGTACACGTGACCACCTCTGTACACGTGACAACCTCGGTACACGTGACAACCTCTGTACACGTGACAATAAACGGAACGGAACTAGATGTGTCGGAAGGAACTGCAGTTGCTGGACAGGCAGCGTCTCTGGAGAGAAGGAATGGGTGACGTTTCGGGTCGAGGCTGAAGGGTCTCGACCCGAAACACCACCCATTCCTTCTCTCCATAGATGCTGCCTGTCCCAATAAACTAACTGTGTGTGTGTGTGTGTGTGTGTGTGTGTCTCCCTCTCTGTGTATGTACCTGTGTGTCTGTCTGTGTTTGTGCGTATGTATATGTATGTGAGTTTGTGTGCGTCTCTATGCGTGTGTATCTTTGTGTGTGTGTGTGTGTGTGTCTCTGTGTGTACATGTGTATGTGTGCGTCTGTTTCTGGGCGTGTGTGTGTGTGTTTCTCTGCATGTGTGTGTGTGTGCGTGTGTGTGCGTATGTCTGAGTGTGTGTTTCTCTGCATGTGTGTGTGAGTGTGTGTTTCTCTGCATGTGTGTGTGCGTGTGTGTTTGTGTGTGTGAGTGAGATAAATTAATTCTTGATTAGTGCGGGTGTCAGGGGTTATGGGGAGAAGGCAGGAGAATGGGGTTAGGAGGGAGAGATAGATCAGCCGTGATTGAATGGCGGAGTGGACTCGAAGGGCTGAATGGCCTAATCCTGCTCCTATCCCTTTTGACCTGTGTAGGGTTGCCCCCTATCTCACTCCCAATACGGGACAAGGTGGCGTCACCGCCCCGCGCCCCACGTGACCTCACCCAGCCAGCGCCAACGTGCTCCCGCTCCACCAATGGCAGCCGCCCGGGCTGGGAGGTGGGTTGCTACACAATCTCTGTTAGGCGGTGCCCGGGCCTCCGGACCTACACTGTCTGGACCTACACTGTCCGGGCCTACAGTGTCCGGGCCTACACTGTCTGGGCCTACACTGTCCGGGCCTACAGTGTCCGGCCTACAGTGTCCGGACCTACACTGTCCGGGCCTACACTGTCCGGGCCTACACAGTCCAGGCCTACACTGTCCGGGCCTACACTGTCCGGGCCTACACTGTCCGGGCCTACACTGTCCGGGCCTACACTGTCCGGGCCTACACTGTCCGGGCCTACACTGTCCGGGCCAACACTGTCCGGACTGACAGCGGCCCCTGGGCCGAAACTGTCCAGACCTACATCGTCTGGGCCTACAGCGTCCGGACCTACACTGTCCGGACCTACACTGGCGAGTCCAGAACCTGGGGCCACACAGTCTAAGAATAAAGGGGAGGCCATTTAAAACTGAGGTGAGAAGCAACTTTTTCACCCAGAGAGTTGTGAATTTGTGGAATTCTCTGCCACAGAGGGCAGTGGAGGCCGATTCACTGGATGAATTTAGGAGAGAGTTAGATAGAGCTTTGGGGGCTAGTGGAATCAAGGGATATGGGGAGAAGGAAGGCACGGGTTACTGATTGTGGATGATCAGCCATGATCACAATGAATGACGGTGCTGCCTCGAAGGGCCGAATGGCCTCCTCCTGCACCTATTTTCTATGTTTCTATGTTCGGGCCTACAGCGTTGGGGCCTACAGCCTCCGGGCCTACAGTGTCCGGGCCTACAGCCTCCGGACCTACAGCATCGGGGCCTACAGTGTCCGGGCCTACAGCCTCCGGGCCTACAGCATCTGGGCCTACAGTGTCAGGGCCTACAGCCTCTGGGCCTACAGCGCCCCCCAGGTCTAATATGGGACAAGGGCGGTCCCATACGGGACAAACCAATTTAGCCCAAAATACGGGATGTCCCGGCCTATACGGGACAGTTGGCGACCCTAGCCCTGTGAGAGGGTGGAGGTGGAGGCTGGACAAAGGGTCTGGTGAGAGGAACCGGGTGGGGGGAGGGGGGCTCCTATCTTCCGCACCTGGATGGCTGCAGGTGACGTTCCTCACCTGGGGAAGGAGGGAGGGCGTGGAGAGGGAGGACGGCCATAATGGAGGAGATGGCCGCAACGGGGCCTGTGCGGCCGGCTGCAGCTGGGGGCTGCACTGGTCAACTGGTCACTCTGAGGGGCACCTTCAGCAGCAGAAGGTCGGGACAAAAAGCTGGAGTAACCCCGCGAGGTCAGGCAGCGTCTCCGGAGAGCAGGGACGGGTGACGTTCCTGGTCGAGACCCTTCCACAGACTGGGGAGAGGGGGACACAGAGATAAGCAAGTGTGAGGTGCGAAAACGAGACATCAACGGGGATGGATGTGGGATCAAGGAAAATGTAGACTAGATCATCGTTAGCTGGGGGAAGGTGACAACGAGGCACACAGAGGTACAATGAAATGGGGCTCAGACAGTGTAGGCCCAGACAATGTAGGCCTGGGCAGTGTAGGCCCGGACAATGTAGGCCCGGGCAGTGTAGGCCCGGACAGTGTAGGCCTGGGCAGTGTAGGCCCGGACAATGTAGGCCCGGACAGTGTAGGCCCGGACAGTGTAGGCCTGGGCAGTGTAGGCCCGGACAGTGTAGGCCCGGACAGTGTAGGTCCAGACAGTGTAGGCCTGGGCAGTGTAGGCCCGGACAGTGTAGGCTCGGGCAGTGTAGGCCTGGGCAGTGTAGGCCCAGACAGTGTAGGCCCGGACAGTGTAGGCCTGGGCAGTGTAGGCCCGGACAGTGTAGGCCCAGACAGTGTAGGCCTGGGCAGTGTAGGCCCGGACAGTGTAGGCCCGGGCAGTGTAGGCCTGGGCAGTGTAGGCCCGGACAGTGTAGGCCCAGACAGTGTAGGCCTGGGCAGTGTAGGCCTGGGCAGTGTAGGCCCGGACAGTGTAGGCTCGGGCAGTGTAGGCCTGGGCAGTGTAGGCCCAGACAGTGTAGGCCCGGACAGTGTAGGCCTGGGCAGTGTAGGCCCGGACAGTGTAGGCCCAGACAGTGTAGGTCCAGACAGTGTAGGCCCGGACAGTGTAGGCCCGGACAGTGTAGGCTCGGGCAGTGTAGGCCTGGGCAGTGTAGGCCCAGACAGTGTAGGCCCGGACAGTGTAGGCCTGGGCAGTGTAGGCCCGGACAGTGTAGGCCCAGACAGTGTAGGCCTGGGCAGTGTAGGCCTGGGCAGTGTAGGCCCGGACAGTGTAGGCTCGGGCAGTGTAGGCCTGGGCAGTGTAGGCCCAGACAGTGTAGGCCCGGACAGTGTAGGCCTGGGCAGTGTAGGCCCGGACAGTGTAGGCCCAGACAGTGTAGGCCTGGGCAGTGTAGGCCTGGGCAGTGTAGGCCCATACAGTGTAGGCCTGGGCAGTGTAGGCCCAGACAGTGTAGGCCCGGACAGTGTAGGCCTGGGCAGTGTAGGCCCGGACAGTGTAGGCCCAGACAGTGTAGGCCTGGGCAGTGTAGGCCTGGGCAGTGTAGGCCCGGACAGTGTAGGCTCGGGCAGTGTAGGCCTGGGCAGTGTAGGCCCAGACAGTGTAGGCCCGGACAGTGTAGGCCTGGGCAGTGTAGGCCCGGACAGTGTAGGCCCAGACAGTGTAGGCCTGGGCAGTGTAGGCCTGGGCAGTGTAGGCCCATACAGTGTAGGCCTGGGCAGTGTAGGCCCAGACAGTGTAGGCATGGGCAGTGTAGGCCCAGACAGTGTAGGCCAGGACAGTGTAGGCCCGGACAGTGTAGGCCTGGGCAGTGTAGGCCCGGACAGTGTAGGCCTGGGCAGTGTAGGCCCGGACACTGTAGCCCCGGACAGTGTAGGCCTGGACAGTGTAGCCCCGGACAGTGTAGGCCCGGACAGTGTAGGCCTGGACAGTGTAGGCCTGCACGGTGGCGCAGCAGTAGAGTTGCTGCCTTGCAGCGCCGGAGACCCGGGTTCGATCCTGACTACGGGCGCCGTCTGTACGGAGTTTGCACGTTCTCCCCGTGACCTGCGTGGGTTTTCTCCGAGATCTTCGGTTTCCTCCCAAACTCCAAAGACGTGCAGGTTTGTAGGTTACTTGGATGGGTGTCTGTGTAAATTGTCCCTGGTGGGTGTAGGATAGTGTTAGCGTGCGGGGATCGCTGGTCGGTGCGGGCCCGATGGGCCGAAGGGCCTGTTTCCGCGCTGTATCTCTAAACTAAACTAAAAGGGACGGTCGTTGTTCTTCGCAATGAACATTGACTTCTCCAACTTCAAGTAATCCTTGCGTTCCCTCTCTCTCCATCCCTCCCCCATCCCAGTTCTCCCACCAGTCTGACACTCCCCCTGATTGAATTATTATCTCTGTTTGCTTTGATCTCACCTTCCCCCAATGATCTATTCTACATTTTCCTTCAGCTGCATCTCTTTGGATGTCTCCTTTTCACACCTTACCCTTCCTTATCTCTGTGTCTCCCCTTCCCCTGACTCTCAGTCTGAAGAAGGGTCTCGACCCGAAACGTCACCGTTCCTTGTCTCCGGAGATGCTGCCCGACCCGCTGAGTTGCTCCAGTTTTTCGTGTCTATCTGCGGTTTAAACCAGAATCTGCAGTTGCTTCCTACAACTTCAGCAACGGTCTGGTTCCACTAAGATGCAGCAGAGAATACCACGGGAGATCCTATTCCACCCTGGCTATTAAACTGGACAACTCCTCTCCCCCCTCCTCTTCTGTCTCCCCTCTCTTCCCTCTCCCCCCCCCCCCCCCCCCCTCCCCAATCTTTGCACATCCCCAATCCTGGACTTTCCACTCAACACTTTAATTTCACGTTTCACGTATTGTTTTTGACAAGGCTTTTGGCACTTTGGCCTTCATCAGCCACAGTATTGAGTGTAGAAGTTGGGAGGTTATGCTGCAGTTGTGCAAGACTCTGGTGAGACCGCATTTAGATCACCGCGTTCAGTTCTGGGCACCGTGTTATAGGAAAGATATTGTCAAGCTTGAAAGGGTTCAGAGAAGATTTACGAGGATGTTGCCAGGGTGTGAGCAATAGGGAGAGGTTGAGCAGGCTGGGTCTCTATTCCTTGGAGCGCAGGAGGATGAGGGGAGATCTTATAGAGGTGTACAAAATCATGAGAGGAATAGATCGGGTAGTCTCTTGCCCAGAGTTGGGGAATCGAGGACCAGAGGACATAGGTTCAAGGTGAAGGGGAAAAGATTTAATCGGAACCTGAGGGGTAGGTTTTTCACACAGAGGGTGGTGGGTGTATGGAACGAGCTGCCGTTGGAGGTAGTTGAGGCTGGGACCATCCCAACGTTTAAGAAACAGTTGGACAGGTACATGGATAGGACAGGTTTGGAGGGATATGGACCAAGCGCAGGCAGGTGGGACTAGTGTAGCTGGGATATGTTGGCTGGTGTGGGCAAGTTGGGCTGAAGGGCCTGTTTCCACACTGTAGCAGTCTATGACTGTTGGCAGACCAATTTCCTCCGAGGGTAAATAAAGTTCTATCGTATCATATCATAAAATGGTGCTTCTTGTATATGGACTGTGTGGGCTGTTCTTAGGGGTTGCCAACTATCTCACTCCCAAATACAGGACAAGGTGACGTCACCGCCCCGCGCCCCACGTGACCTCACCCAGCCAGCGGCCACCTGCTCCCGCTCCACTAATGGTGGCCGCCCAGGCCGGGAGGCGGGTTGCTATGCAACCTCCGTTAGGCGGCGCCCGGGCCTCCGGGCCTACTCTGTACGAGCCTACACGGTCGGGAACTAAAGTGTCCGGGCCTACAGTATCCGGGCCTACACTGTCGGGAACTAAAGTGTCCGGGCCTACAGTGTCCGGGCCTACAGTGTCCGGGCCTACAGTGTCCGGGCCTACAGTGTCCGGGCCTACAGTGTCCGGGCCTACAGAGTCCACGCCTACAGTGTCCGGGCCTACAGTGACCGGGCCTACAGCGTCCGGGCCTACACTGTCCGGGCCTACAGTGTTCGGGCCTACAGTGTCCACGCCTACAGTGTCCGGGCCTACACTGTCCGGGCCTACACTGTCCGGGCCTACACTGTCCGGGCCTACAGAGTCCACGCCTACAGTGTCCACGCCTACAGTGTCCGGGCCTACAGTGTCCGGGCCTACTCTGTCCGGGCCTACAGTGTCCGGGCCTACAGAGTCCACGCCTACAGTGTCCGGGCCTACACTGTCCGGGCCTACACTGTCCGGGCCTACAGTGTCCGGGCCTACACTGCCCGGGCCTACACTGCCCGGGCCTACACTGCCCGGGCCTACACTGTCCGGGCCTACAGTGTCCGGGCCTACAGTTTACACAGTACTGATCAGGGTGATTGTGCAAGGATTGTACAACGATAGTCTTATTGATCTGTCAGCAAAAAAATGTATTTCACTGAACCTGGTGCAAGTGACAATAAATAAACCATTGACCATTGATCCGTACACAGTGGTAGAGTTGTTGCCTCACAGCGCCGGAGACCTGGGTTCCATCCCGACTACGGGCGCCGTCTGTACGGAGTTTGTACGTTCTCCCCGTGACCTGCGTGGGTTTTCTCCGGGCGCTCCGGTTTCCTCCCACACTCCAAAGACGTGCAGGTTTGTAGACTGATTGGCTTGGTGTAAATGTAGAATTGTCCCCAGTGTGTAGCGTAGGGTGGTGTAAGCGTGCGGGGATCGCTCGACAGCGCGGTCTCGGTGGGCCACGCTGTATCTCTAAACGATAAAACTAGTCTGGGGTGTGTTGGAAGGAACTGCAGATGCTGGTTTAGACCGAAGATCGACACAAAATGCTGGAGTAACTCAGCGGGACAGGCAGCATCTCTGGAGAGAAGGAATGGGAGACGTTTCGGGTCGAGACCATCTGAAGAAGGTCACCCATTCCTTCTCTTCAGAAATGCTGCCTGTCCCGCCGAACTGAACTGGGGTGCTGTGTATGTGGAGTTTGCACGATTTCCATGTGTCTACGTGGGTTTCCTCAGGGCGCTCCGGTTTCCTCCCACATCTTCTGTCAAGGACCGTGTGGTGATTGTCCCTGCTTCTGTCTGCCTAGGGTTGCCAACTATCTCACTCCCAAATACAGGACAAGGTGACGTCATCGCCCCGCGCCCAACGTGACCTCACCCAGCCAGCGGCCACGTGCTCCCGCTCTACTAATGACGGCCGCCCGGGACGGGAGGCGGGTTGCTACGCAACCTCCGTCAGGCGGCGCCCGGGCCTCCGGGCCTACAGTGTCCGGGCCTACAGTGTCTGGACCTACACTGCCCGGAGCTAAAATGTCAGAAACCTAGAGTGTCCGGACCTACAGCGTCCGGGCCTACAGTGTCTGGGCCTACAATGTCCAGGCCTACAGTGTCCGGGCCTACAGTGTCCGGGCCTACAGTTTACACAGTACTGATCAGGGTGATTGTGTAAGGATTGTACAACGATAGTCTTTTTGATCTGTCAGCAAAAAAATGTATTTCACTGAACCTGGTGCAAGTGACAATAAATAAACCATTGACCATTGATCCATACGCAGCGGTAGAGTTGTTGAATCACAGCGCCAGAGACCCGGGTTCCATCCCGACTACGGGTGCTGTCTGTACGGAGCCTACACTGTCCGGACCTACACTGTCCGGACCTTCAGCGTCCGGGCCTACAGCGTCTGGGCCTACACTATCCGGGCCTACACAGTCCGGGCCTACACAGTCCGGGCCTACAGTGTCCGAGCCTACACTGTCCGGGCCTACACTGTCCGGGCCTACAGTGTCCAGGCCTACAGTTCAGAAAGGTGAGGGGGGACCTCATTGAAACACACCGCATGTTGAAAGGCTACAGTGTGTGACTGGCAGGCAGTGACTAGTGGGGTGCCGCAAGGCTCGGTGCTGGGACCCCAGTTGTTTACAATATATATTAACGATTTAGACGAGGGAATTAAATGTGATTTCTCCAAGTTTGTGGATGACACAAAGCTGAGTGGCAGTGTGAACTGTGAGGAAGATGCTATGAGGTTGCAGGGTGACTTGGACAGGTTGTGTGAGTGGGCGGATGCATGGCAGATGCAGTTTAATGTGGATAAATGTCAGGTTATCCACTTTGGTGGTTAGAACAGGAAGGCAGATTATCATCTGAATGGTGTCAGATTAGGAAAAGGGGAGGTGCAACGAGACCTGGGTGTAGTAAGCGTGCAGGTACAGCAGGCAGTGAAGAAAGCTAATGGCATGTTGGCCTTCATTGCGAGAGGATTTGAGTTTAGGAGCAAGGAGGTCCTACTGCAGTTGTACAGGGCCCTGGTGAGACCGCACCTGGAGTATTGTGGGCAGTTTCGGTCTCCTAATTTGAGGAAGGACTTTGTTGCTATTGAGGGCGTGCAGCGTGATTAGTGCGGGTGTCAGGGGTTGTGGGGAGAAGGCAGGAGAATGGGGTTAGGAGGGAGAGATAGATCAGCCATGATTGAATGGCGGAGAAGACTTGATGGGCCGAATGGCCTAATTCTGCTCCTATCACTGATGATCTTTTAAATCCAAAACAGAGAATTGGTCAAACATTCGGATTAATCATCCATATTTAATATACTATGATATGTAAATTGATAATTCAGTCAAAATCTTCTCAATTTTCAAAAGCATTTTGTTTTGGCATGGCAGCTTATTGATAACAAAATTAAACCAGTAACTAAAATCTAGTAACAGTAACTTAAAATCAATGAAAACATAATTAAAAAACATCAAATATTTCTTTTACTTCCAAAAGACATTTGGACAGATACTAAATTATATGGGTTGGAAGGGTTTAGAGAGATATGGGGCAAGTGCAGGCAAATGGAACTAGCCAAGAATGGGCTTTAGGAGGAATTCCTTTAGTCAGAGGGTGGTGAATCTGTGGGATTCTTTGCCACAGATGGCGGTGGAGGCCAAGTTAATGGGTATTTTCAAAGTGGAGATTGGCGGGTTCTTCATTGGTGCGGGTGTCAGGGGTTACGGGGAGAAGGCAGGAGAATGGGGTTAGGAGGGAGAGATAGATCAGCCATGATTGAATGGCGGAGTGGACTCGATGGGCCGAATGGCCTAATTCTGCTCCCAAAAGGTATGATTGCCAATTTGGTCAGCACGGACCAGGTGGGCCGAAGGGCCTCTCTTTGTGCCGGACGGCTCTGTGACTCTCTCTGACGGGCAAGTGTTGGAGCCTAAATCTAATGAGTTGAAACGGTAAATGGCGGTCACGGTGGCGCAGCGGTAGAGTTGCTGCCTTACAGCGAATGCAGCGCCGGAGACCCGGGTTCCATCCCGACTACGGGCGCCGTCTGTACAGAGTTTGTACGTTCTCCCCGTGACCTGCGTGGGTTTTCTCCCAGATCTTCGGTTTCCTCCAACACTCCAAAGACGTGCAGGTTTGAAGGTTGATTGGCTGGGTACAAGTGTAAATTATCCCTAGTGGGTGTAGGATAGTGTTAATGTGCGGGGATCGCTGGTCGGCGCGGACCCGTTGGGCCGAAGGGCCTGTATCTGCGCTAAAGAGCTGCATCGGAGGCAGGTAACGGCCATTCAGCCCATTGTTCCTGCTGGACTATCCCACAGGATCATGGCTGACCTTCCACCGAGCCCATTGCCCTTCATTCCCTGAATGGATTTGTAGTGACAGGGATGGAATATGGATCAGGCAGAGAGGAGATTAGTTAAAGTTGGCATCGCGCTAAAGTCTAGGTTTATTACGTGTACCGAGGTACAGCGAAAAGCTTTGTTCTGCGTGCTATCCAAACGGATCAGATAATACTACACATAAATACAATCGAGTGAAACGGGGGTTCAACAGGTAGAGCCAAGGGGGAGACACAGAGAGAGCGCAGAATATAGTTCTCAGCATTGGGGCGCTCCAGTTCCACAAAGTCCAACGCCCGCAATGGGGTGAGGTGAATGGAACAGCAGACTGGCTGATGAAAGGCGGGGAGAGGGGATGCTGGCACGGGCATTGTGAGCCGAAGGGCCTGTTCCCGTGCCGATACTGATCCACACTTGGTTGATTTTTACCTGGGATTAGGAGGCCCCCTCTCCCTG
>NC_135986.1:11618334-11635834 GCF_053455715.1 Rhinoraja longicauda
ACCCTCCCTCTACCCCTCCCTCCATCACTCACTCCATCCCTCCCTCCCACCCTCCATCCCACCCTCCCTCCATCCCACCCTCCCTCCATCCCTCCCTCCCTCCATCCCTCCCTCCATTGCTCCCTTCCCCCTTCCCTCCCTCCACCCTTCCCTCCATCTCTCCCTCCCTCCCTCCATACCCCCTGACTCCGCTATCCTTAAGAGCTCTATCTAGTTCTCTCTTGAATGCATTCAGAGAATTGGCCTCCACTGCCTTCTGAGGCAGAGAATTCCACAGATTCACAACTCTCTGACTGAAAAAGTTTTTCCTCATCTCAGTTCTAAATGGCCTACCCCTTATTCTTAAACTGTGGCCCCTTGTTCTGGACTCCCCCAACATTGGGAACATGTTTCCTGCCTCTAACGTGTCCAATCCCTTAATAATCTTATATGTTTCAACAAGATCCCCTCTCATCCTTCTAAATTCCAGTGTATTACAAGCCTAGTCGCTCCAGTCTTTCAACATACGACAGTCCCGCCATTCCGGGAATTAACCTGGTAAACCTACGCTGCATGCCCTCAATAGCAAGAATATCGTTCCTCAAATTTGGAGACCAAAACTGCACACAGTACTCCAGGTGCGGTCTCACTAGGGCCCTGTACAACTGCAGAAGGACCTCTTTGCTCCTATACTCAACTCCTCTTGTTATGAAGGCCAACATGCCATTGGCTTTCTTCACTGCCTGCTGTACCTGCATGCTTCCTTTCAGTGATTGATGCACTAGGACACCCAGATCTCGTTGTACGTCCCCTTTTCCTAACTTGACACCGTTTAGATAATAATAACATTGGTCCATTCCATGCATTTAACGACCGGTGTCAGGGGTTTGGGGAGGTCAGGAGAATGGGGGGAGGAGGAGATGTGATGGGCCAATTGGCCTCATGAACCATTCAGCGCAAACAATGAGCTGAAACCTGCAGGCAAAGCTGTGGGAGGGGTGGGGCAGTGTGGGGGTGGGGGAGACAGGGATGGGGACGAGGTTTGGGGGGGGGGGGGGGATGGGGCAGGAGACACTTACCAGGCAAGATGCTGAGAAGCAGGGGTGGGGACGAGGGAACTCCAAGCCATGGTGGCCGTCCGAGACATGATCACACCTCCTCACGGGGCACCTGCAGAGCAAAGACACACGACACGGTCCACACTGAAACACAGAAACATAGACAATAGGTGCAGGAGGAGGCCACTCGGCCCTTCGAGCCAGCACCGCCATTCAATGTGATCATGGCTGATCATCCACAATCAGTACCCCGTTCCTGCCTTCTCCCCATATCCCTTGATTCCGTTAGCCCTAGAGCTAAATCTAACTCTCCCTCTTGAAAACATCCAGTGAATCGGCCTCCACTGCCCTCTGTGGCAGAGAATCCCACACATTCACAACTCTCTGGGTCAAAAACATTTTTTCTCATCTCAGTCCTACATGGCCGACCCCTTATTCTTAAACTGTGTGACCCCTGGTTCTGGACTCCCCCAACATCGGGAACATTTTTCCTGCATCTAGCCTGTCCAATCCCTTAAGAATGTTATACATTCCTATAAGATCCCCTCTCATCCCTCTCATCCAGTGAATACAAGCCCAGTCCACCCATTCTTTTATCATATGTCAGTCTCGCCATCCCAGGAATTAACCTAGTAAACCTACGCTGCACGCCCTCAATAGCAAGAATGTCCTTCCTCAAATTAGGAGACCAAAACTGCACACAGTACTCCAGGTGCGGTCTCACCAGGGCCCTGTACAACTGCAGTAAGACCTCTTTGCTCCTATACTCAACTCCTCTTGTTATGAAGGCCAACATGCCATTGGCTTTCTTCACTGCCTGCTGTACCTGCATGCTTCCTTTCAGTGACTGATGTACAAGCGCTACCAGGTCTCGTTGCACCTCCCCTTTTCCTAACTTGACACCATTCAGATAATGATCTGCCTTCCTGTTCTTGCCACCAAAGTGGATAACCTCACATTTATTCAGAAACAAAGAGCTGGAAGAACTCGGTGGGTCAGGCAGCTTCCGCGGTGGGGAACATAGAGAAAAAACAAACTTTGATTGTGAGTTTAAAGAATGAGGGGGGACCTGATTGAAACGTACAGAATAGTGAGCGGCCCTTGGATAGAGTGGATGTGGAGAGGATGTTTCCACTAGTGGGAGAGTCTAGGACTAGAGGGCACAGCCTCAGAATTAAAGGACGTTCTTTTAGGAGGAGATGAGGAGGAATTTATTCAGTCAGAGGGTGGTGAATCTGTGGGATTCATTGCCACAGACGGCTGTGGAGGCCACAAGTCAGTGGGTATTGTTAAGACGGAGATAGATAGATTCTTGATTAGTGCGGGTGTCAGAGGTTACGGGGAGAAGGTAGGAGAATGGGGTTGGGAGGGAGAGATAGATCAGCCGTGATTGAATGGCGGAGTAGACTCGATGGGCCGAATGGCCTAATTCTACTCCTATCCCTCATGACCTTATGACCTTATGACCTCATGAAGATGGCGGATGCGCTCTTAAACGTGCGGTGGAGAGCGTGTCGACTGCCTGCATCACGGCCTGGTTCAGCAACTCGAACGCACAGGAACAAAGGAGATTGCAAAAGGTGGTGAACACTAATGGCGCAGCGGGTAGAGCTGCTGCCTCACAGCGCCGGAGACCCGGGTTCCATCCCGACCGCGGGCGCTGTCCGTACGGAGTTTGTACGTTCCCCCCGTGACCTGCGTGGGTTTTCTCCGGGATCTCCGGTTTCCTCCCACACTCCAAAGACGTGCAGGTTTGTAGGATAATCGGCTTGGTGTAATTGTAAATTGTCCCTAGTGGATGTAGGATAGTGTTAATGTGCGGGGATCGCTGGTCAGCGCGGACCCGGTGGGCCGAAGGGCCTGTTTCCGTGCTGTATCTCTAAAACTAAACTAAACTGCAAAAAGTCATCGGAGAAGAATTAGGCCATTCGGCCCATCAGGTCTATTCTGCCATTCAATCGTGGCTGATCAATCTCTCCCTCCTAACCCCAATCTCCTGCCTTCTCCCCATAACCCCTGACACCCGCACTAATCAGGACAATCTCTGCCGTAAGAATATCCACTGACTTGTGGCCTCCACAGCCGTCTGTGGCAAAGAATCCCACAGATTCACCACCCTCTGACTGAAGAAATTCCTCCTCATCTCCTTCCTAAAGGAACGTCCTTTAATTCAGAGGCTGTGCCCTCTGGTCCTAGACTCTCCCACTAGTGGAAACATCATCTCCACATCCACTCTATCCAGGCCGCTCATTATTCAGTGGGTTTCAATGAGGTCCCCCCTCATCCTTCTAAACTCCAGTGAGTACAGGCCCATTGTTGACAAACGGGTTCGCACACAGACTTTACAAGTTGCGAGCTCTTTGATTCTCTGCCCGCTGGAATTGTAAGGAGCGCGGAGAGGGAGGCAGTAGGCCAGAGCACTCACGCCAGCTCTTTGATGCCTGGTCCAATTACCCCCTGGTCCTGGCCTTGTCCACAAACCTCCCCCCTTCACCCATTCCCTCCACCACTGTTGGTAAAGCTGGCTGGCTTACTAGCAGTGCGAGAACTCACAGCAGTCCAGCAGGGAAACAGGCCCTTCGGCCCACAATGTCCGTGCCGAGCCTGACTCCAAGTTAAACTCCTCTCCTCCGCCCGCACATGATCCATGTCCCTCCACTCCCTCCATATCCACGCGCCTGTCCACAAACCCTCTGAAATGCTACTATGGTATCTGCCTCCACCACCACCCCTGCCTGGTGGGTTCCAGGCACCCCACCACCCTCTGTGTAAAAAATGTGCCCCACACATCTCCTTTAAACTTTGCTCCTCTCACCTTCAAGCTGTGCCCTCTAAGTCTTTGAACAACAAAGTTCTGATGGTCTACCCTATAGTGGTTGCCAACTTCCTCACTCCCAAATAAGGGACAAAAGGTGACGTCACCGCCCCGCGCCCCACGTGACCTCGCCCAGCTAGCGGCCACGTGCTCCCGCTCCACCAATGGCGGCCGCCCGGGCTGGAAGGTGGGTTGCTAGGCTACCTCTGTTAGGCGGTGCCCAGGCCTCCGGGCCTACACTGTCCAGGCCTACACTGTCCGGACCTACACTGTCCAGGCCTACAGCGGCCCCCAGGCCTACACTGTCTGGGGCCTACAGTGTCTGGGCCTACAGTGTCAATAGACAATAGACAATAGACAATAGGTGCAGGAGGAGGCCATTCGGCCCTTTGAGCCAGCACCGCCATTCAATGTGGATCATGGCTGATCATTCTCAATCAGTACCCCGTTCCTGCCTTCTCCCCATACCCCCTGACTCCGCTATCATTAAGAGCTCTATCTAGCTCTCTCTTGAATGCATTCAGAGAACTGGCCTCCACTGCCTTCTGAGGCAGAGAATTCCACAGATTCACAACTCTCTGACTGAAAAAGTTTTTCCTCATCTCAGTTCTAAATGGCCTACCCCTTATTCTTAAACTGTGGCCCCTTGTTCTGGACTCCCCCAACATTGTCCGGGCCTACAGTGTCCGGGCCTACAGTGTCCGGGCCTACAGTGTCCGGGCCTACAGTGTCCGGGCCTACAGTGTCCGGGCCTACCGTGTCCGGGCCTACAGTGTCCGGGCCTACACTGTCCGGGCCTACCGTGTCCGGGCCTACAGTGTCTGGGCCTACACTGTATGGTTCTACAGCACCTCCCGGGCCTAATATGGGACAAGGGCGGTCCCGTACGGGACAAACCAATTTAGCCCAATATACGGGATGTCCTGGCTAATACGGGACAGTTGGCAACCCTACTACCCAATCTGTGCTTCAGGTCGAGTCATAGAGAGGCATCGAGTCACACAGCACAGAAACAGGCCCTTCGGCCCAACTAGTCCAGGCCAACCAAAGCAGTCTAATCTAAATGTGTAGGAAAGAACAGCAGATGCTGGTTTAAATCGAAGGTAGACACAAAATGCTGGAGTAACTCAGCGGGTCAGGCAGCAAGTCTGGAGAGAAGGAATGGGTGACGTTTTGGGTCGAGACCCTTCTTCAGACTGATGTCAGGGGAGTGATAGAGTTAGAATGCAGTTGGAGACAGTAGGACTGGTGGGAGAACTGGGAAGGGGGGAGGGGATGGAGAGAGAGAGGGAAAGCAAGGGTCACTGAGAATTTGCCTTCCCTCTCTCTCGATCCCTCCCCCTTTTCAGTTTGCCGACCAGAGATCCCCACACATTAACACTATCCTGCACGCACTAGGGACAATTTTTACATTTATAGACAATAGGTAGGGAGGAGGCCATTCGGCCCTTCGAGCCAGCACCACCATTCAATGTGATCATGGCTGATCATTCACAATCAGTACCCCATTCCTGCCTTCTCCCCATACCCCCTGACTCCGCTATCCTTAAGAGCTCTATCTAGCTCTCTCTTGAATGCATTCAGAGAATTGGCCTCCACTGCCTTCTGAGGCAGAGAATTCCACAGATTCACAACTCTGACTGAAAAAGTTTTTCCTCGTCTCAGTTCTGATCTATCTCTCCCTCCTAACCCCATTCTCCTGCCTTCTCCCCATAACCCCCGACACCCGCACTGATCAAGAATCTGTCAATCTCCACCTTAAAAATATCCACTGACTTGGCCTCCACAGCCGTCTGTGGCAAACAATTCCACACATTCACTAAAGAAATTCCTCCTTAACTCTTTGGGGGGGCACGGTGGCGCAGCGGTAGAGTTGCTGTCTCACAGCGCCAGAGACCCGGGTTCGATCCCGACTACGGACGCCGTCTGTACGGAGTTTGTACGTTCTCCCCGTGACCTGCATGGGTTTTCTCCGAGATCTTCGGTTTCCTCCCACACTCCAAAGACGTGCAGGTTTGTAGTTTATTTTAGTTTAGTTTAGAGACACAGCACAGAAACAGGCCCTTCGGCCCACCGAGTCCGCACCGATCAGCGATCCCCGCACACTAACACTATCCTACACACACTCGGGACAAGCTACAATTTTACCGAAGCCAATTAACCTACAAACCCACAGGTCTTTGGAGTGTGGGAGGAAACCGGAGCACCCGGAGAAAACCCACGCAGGTCACGGGGAGAGAGAACGTACAAACTCCTAACAGGTAGAAAGCACAAACTCCAGGTCATTTGACCCTCTTTAAATTGGCCCTTGTGTGTCGGATTCGAAGGTGGGATAACATGAAATTAGTGTGCTGGTGATCAATGGTCAGCATGGACTCGGTGGGCCGAAGGGCCTGTTTCCACACTGTATCTCAAAAACCAAAACTTAACGAAATTTCCATCCGCCAGTAACTAAATCCCTTTACAATGAAAGCCAAGAAACCTTGAGTTTTCCCAACCTCAGTAACAAGATCAAAGGACACCTGCTATGAACTTTACAAGGTGCTGCTGGTAAGGCCGCATTTGCAGCACTGCGAGCAAATTTGGGCCCCATATCTGAGGAAGGATGTGCTGGCTCTGGAGAGGGTCCAGAGGAGGTTTACAACAACCATCCCAGGAGTGAGTGGGTTAACCTATGATGAGCGTTTGTGGGCACTGGGCCTGAGCTCGCTGGAGTTTAGAAGGATGAGGGGGGACCTCATTGAAACGTACAGAATAGTGAGCGGCCTGGATAGAGTGGATGTGGAGAGGATGTTCCCACTAGTGGGAGAGTCTAGGACTAGAGGGCACAGCCTCAGAATTAAAGGGCGCTTTTTTAGAAAGGAGGAACTTCTTTAGTCAGAGGGCGGTGAATCTGTGGGATTCTTTGCCACAGACGGCTGTGGAGGCCACAAGTCAGTGGGTATATTTAAGGCGGAGATAGATAGATTCTTGATTAGTGCGGGTGTCAGGGGTTACGGGGAGAAGGCAGGAGAATGGGGTTAGGAGGGAGAGATAGATCAGCCATGATCGAATGGCGGAGTGGACTCGATGGGCCGAATGGCCTAATTCTACTCGTATAACTTGTGAACCCCTTCAAGTTCTAGAACCTTCCTGCACAACCCTAATCCTGCCTCCGCAGTTGAATGCTGCAGACCACCTCTCGGAGTCATAACACTGGAGGTTTGTAGGGATATGGGCCATTTGGCACTAGCTTAGATGGGACATCTTGGTCAGCATGGATGAGGCGGGCCGAAGGGCCCGTTTCCACATTGTATGACTCTCTGAAGGATTTAGGTCATGAGGTCATTAGTGATGGGGGCAGAATGAGGCCATTCGGCCCATCAACCAGGGGCCACAGTTTAAGAATAAGGGGTAGGCCATTTAGAACGGACTTTTTCAGTCAGAGAGTTATGAATCTGTGGAATTCTCTGCCTCAGAAAGCAGTGGAGGCCAATTCTCTGAATGCATTCAAGAGAGAGCTAGATAGAGCTCTTAAGGATAGCGGAGTCAGGGGGTATGGGGAGAAGGCAGGAACGGGGTACTGATTGAGAATGATCAGCCATGATCACATTGAATGGCGGTGCTGGCTCGAAGGGCCGAATGGCCTACTCCTGCACCTGTTGTTTATTGTCTATTGTCTATTATCGAGTCCACTCCGCCATTCAATCATGGCTGATCTATCTCTCCCTCCTAACCCCATTCCCCTGCCTTCTCCCCATTACCACTGACACCCAAGATATGGGCCAAACGCGGGCAGGTGGGACTAGTGCAGATGGGACATGTTGGTCTGCATGCGCAAGTTGGGTTGAAGGGCCTGTCTCCATGCTGTATTATATCAGGTTAGAGTCATGGAGTGTCACAGTGTGGAAACAGGCCCTTCGGCCCAACTTGCCCACACCAGCCAACATGTCCACTAGTCCCGCCTGCCTGCGTTTGGTCCAGATCCCTCCAAATCCGTCCTATCCATGTACATGTCTAACTGTTTCTTAAACGTTGGGATAGTCCCAGCCTCAACTACCTCCTCTGGCAGCTTGTTCCATGTGTGAAAAAGTTACCCCTCAGATTCCTATTCAATCTTTTCCCCTTCACCTCGAACCTATGTCCTCTGGTCCTCAATTCCCCTACTCTGGGCAAGAGACTCTGTGCGTCTACCCGATCTATTCCCCTCATGATTTTGTACACCTCAATAAGATCACCCCTCATCCTCCTGCGCTCCAAGGAATAGAGACCCAGCCTGCTCAACCTCTCCCTGTAGCTCACACCCTCTAGTCCTAGCAACATCCTCGTAAATCTTCTCTGCACCCTTTCCAGCTTGTTAATATCTTTCTCACAACACGGTGCCCAGAACTGAACGCAATACTCTAAATGTGGCCTCACCAACGTTTTGTACAACTGCAACCTGACCTCCTAACGTCTAAACTCTGGCGAAAGAATGCCCGGGAAACATGCAATGGAGATCTTCAGAGTTTCTTCGGAACCAATAGGAATCTATAGAGATCTATAGGAACCGAAAGAACCTATCAATCTGAAGAAGGGTCTCGACCCTTATACATTAATATACATTAATGACTTGGATGAAGGGATTAAAAGTACCATTAGCAAATTTGCTGATGATACAAAGCTGGGTGGTAATGTGAACTGTGAGGAAGATGCTATGAGGTTGCAGGGTAACTTGGACAGGTTGTGTGAGTGTGCGGATGCATGGCAGATGCAGTTTAATGTGGATAAGTGTGAGGTTGTCCACTTTGGTGGTAAGAATAGGAAGGCAGAGTATTATCTGAATGGTGTCAAGTTAGGAACAGGGGACGTACAACGAGATCTGGGTGTCCTAGTGCATCAGTCACTGAAAGGAAGCATGCAGGTACAGCAGGCAGTGAAGAAAGCCAATGGAATGTTGGCCTTCGTAACAAGAGGAGTTGAGTATAGGAGCAAAGAGGTCCTTCTGCAGTTGTACAGGGCCCTAGTGAGACCGCACCTGGAGTACTGTGTGCAGTTTTGGTCTCCAAATTTGAGGAAGGATATTCTTGCTATTGAGGGCGTGCAGCGTAGGTTTACTAAGTTAATTCCCGGAATGGCGGGACTGTTCTATGTTGAAAGACTGGAGCGGCTAGGCTTGTATACACTGGAATTTAGAAGGATGAGAGGGGATCTTATCGAAACGTATAAGATTATTAAGGGGTTGGACACACTAGAGGCAGGAAACATGTTCCCAATGTTGGGGGAGTCCAGAACCAGGGGCCACAGTTTAAGAATAAGGGGTAGGCCATTTAGAACTGAGATGTGGAAAAACTTTTTCAGTCAGAGAGTTGTAAATCTGTGGAATTCTCTGCCTCAGAAGGTAGTGGAGGCCAATTCTCTGAATGCATTCAAGAGAGAGCTTGATAGAGCTCTTAAGGATAGCGGAGTCAGGGGGTATGGGGAGAAGGCAGGAACGGGGTACTGATTGAGAATGATCAGCCATGATCACATTGAATGGCGGTGCTGGCTCGAAGGGCCGAATGGCCTCCTCCTGCACCTATTGTCTATTGTCTATTGACCCGAAACATCATCAGTCTGAAGAAGGGTCTCGACCCGAAACGTCGCCCGTTCCTTCTCTCCCGAGATGCTGACTGACCTGCTGAGTTACTCCAGCATTCTGTGTCTAACATGGAATGGAGATGGTTAAAGGGCAGGAACATTTGGAAAGTTTACCATATAAAAGCTCGGTGTAAATGAGAACTTGGCTTTCTTCTGAACAGCTGGTCTCAATCCTGATCTTTTATTTCCACTCTCTCCCTTGATCTTCATCCTTTGGTTTAACGAGGCGCTCATTAAACCCCAGGCTGTTCCTTTACAGGTGCCGTGCTTTGAGATTATTAATAAGCCCAGGGCCCCAACAGGGCACTACAATCAAGGCAGCGTTTCATTGTTCCCTACAGACTCTGTCAAAACTCCTTCCCTACCCACCATCTCTTCTCCAGCTTTCCTTGAACCCAAGGGCTAGTTTTATGTTCAGTCACGGAGTCACACAGGCCCTTCGGCCCAACCTGCCCACGCCGACCATCATAGAAACATAGAACACAGATGCAGGAGTTGGCCATTCGGCCCTTTGAGCCATTCAATATGATCACGGCTGATCATCCAAAATCAGTACCCCGTTCCTGCTTTCTCCCCATATCCCTTGATTCCGTTAGCCCTAAGAGCTAAATCCAGCTCTCTCTTGAATACATCCAGTGAATTGGCCTCCACTGCCTTCTGTGGCAGAGAATTCCACAGATTCACAACTCTCTGGGTGAAAAGGTTTTTCCTCATCTCAGTCCTAAATGGCCGACCCCTTATTCTAAAACTGTGTGGCCCCTGGTTCTGGACTCCCCCAACATTGGGAACATTTTTCCTGCATCTAGCCTGTCCAATCCCTTAAGAATTTTATATGTTTTTATAAGATCCCCTCTCATCCTTCTAAACTCCAGTGAATACAAGCCCAGTCGACCCATTCTTTCATCATATGTCAGTCCCGCCATTCCGGGAATTAACCTGGTGAACCTACGCTGCACTCCCTCAATAGCAATAATGTCCTTCCTCAAATTAGGTCCCATCAACATGTCCCATCTACACTAGTCCCACCTCCCCGCGTTTGGCCCGTATCCCTCTAAACCTGTCTTATCCATGTACCTGTCCAACTGTTTAGTTTAGTTTAGTTTACAGACACAGCATGGCAACAGGCCCTTCGGCCCACCGGGTCCGCACCGACCAGCGATCCCCGCACACTAACACTATCCTACACACACTCGGGACAATTTTACATTGATACCATATACCAGGCCAATTAACCTACAAACCTGCACGTCGTTGGAGTGTGGGAGGAAACCGGAGCACCCGGAGAAAACCCACGCAGGTCACGGAGAGAACGTACAAACTCCGTACGGACAGCACCCGTAGTCGGGATGGAACCCGGGTCTCTGGCGCTGTGAGGCAGCAGCTCTACCCGCTGCGCAAGGAAACAGGCCACTCGGCCCAAATTGTCCCTGCTGACCAATAAGCCCCATCTACACAAGTCCACTTGCCCGCATTTTGCCCAAGTCATAAAGTCATAATGGATAGGAGTAGAATTAGGCCATTCGGCCCTTGAAGTCTACTCCGCCATTCAATCATGGCTGATCTATCTCTCTCTCCAAACCCCATTCTTCTGCCTTCTACCCATAACCCCTGACACCCGTACTAATCATAGAGTCATAGAGTTATAGAGTGATACAGTGTGGAAACAGGCCCTTCAGCCCAACTTGCCCACACCGGCCAACATGTCCCAACTACACTAGTCCCACTTGCCTGCGTTTGGCCCATATCCCTCCAAACCTGTCCTATCCATGTACCTGTCCACCTGTTTCTTAAATGTTGGGATAGTCCCAGCCTCAACTACCTCCAACGGCAGCTCATTCCATACACCCACCACCCTCTGTGTGAAATAATACCCCTCAGATTCCTATTAAATCTTTTCCCCTTCACCTTGAATCTATGTCCTCTGGTTCTCGATTCCCCTACTCTGAGCAAGAGACTCTGTGCATCTACCCGATCTATTCCTCTCATGATTTTGTACACCTCTACAAGATCTCACCTCACCCTCCTGCGCTCCATGGAATAGAGACCCAGCCTGCTCACCCTCTCCCTGTAGCTCACACCCTCTAGTCCTGGCAACATCCTCATAAATCTTTTCTGAACCCTTTCAAGCTTGACAACATCTTTCCTATAACACGGTGCCCAGAACTGACAAACCACCTGGAACTGACAACCTGCCTTCCTCCCCACTCCAAAGACGTACAGGTTTGTAGGTTGATTGGTTTGGTGTAAATGCAAATTGTCCCATAGAAACATAGAAACATAGAAAATAGGTGAAGGAGTAGGCCATTCGGCCCTTCGAGCCTGCACCGCCATTCAATATGATCATGGCTGATCATCCAACTCAGTATCCCGTACCTGCCTTCTCTCCATACCCCCTGATCCCTTTAGCCACAAAGGCCACATCTAACTCCCTCTTAAATATAGCCAATGAACCGGCCTCAACTACCTTCTGTGGCAGAGAATTCCACAGACTCACCACTCTCTGTGTGAAGAAATGTTTTCTCATCTCGGTCCTAAAAGACTTCCCCCTTATCCTTAAACTGTGACCCCTTGTTCTGGACTTCCCCAACATCGGGAACAATCTTCCCGCATCTAGCCTCTCCAACCCCTTAAGAATTTTATATGTTTCTATAAGATCCCCCCTCAATCTTCTGAATTCCAGCGAGTACAAGCCGAGTCTATCCAGTCTTTCATCATATGAAAGTCCTGCCATCCCAGGGATCAATCTAGTGAACCTTCTCTGTACTCCCTCTAAGGCTAGAATGTCTTTCCTCAGATTAGGAGACCAAAGCTGTACACAAAACTGTACCCGAGTGTGTGTCGGCTTGTATTAGTGTGCGGGGATCGCTGGTCGGCGTGGACCCGGTGGGCCGAAGGGCCTGTTTCCTCACTGTATCTCTAAACTCAACTAAACTTATCCAACTGATCAAGATTGTAATACTCGATAAACATCTTCACCTTCTATGGCACCACCTCTTTGAACATCCATCTCCAAAGTGATAGAAGCGGAATTAGGCCATTCGGCCCATCATTCGGCCATTCAATCACGGCTGATCTATCTCTCCCTCCTAACCCCATTCTCCTGCCTTCTCCCCATAACCTCTGAAACCTGTACTGATCAGGAATCTGTCAATCTCTGACTTAAATATTGACTTGGCCTCCACAGCCCTCTTTCCACAGATTCACCACCCTCTGTTAGTTTAGTTTAGTTTAGTTTAATTCAGAGATACAGTGCGGAAACAGGCCCTTTCGGCCCACCGGGTCCGCACCGCCCAGCGATCCCCGCACACTAACACTATCCTACACCCACTGGGGACAATTTTTACATATACCGAGCCAATTAACCTACAAACCTGCACGTGTTTCGAGTGTGGGAGGAAACCGAAGATCTCGGAGAAAATCACGGGGAGAACGTACAAACTCCGTACAGACGGCGCCCGTGGTCGGGATGGAACCCGGGTCTCCGGCGCTGCATTCGCTGTAAGGCAGCAACTCTACCGCTGCGCCACCGTGACCGCCCATCTGCACGAGTTTGCAGGAGCTCCGGTTTCCTCCCACGCTCCAAAGACGTGCAGGTTTGTCGGTTAATTGGCTTCGGTAAAATTGTAAATTGTTCCTTGTGTGTGTAGTAGGATGGTGTTAGTGTGCGGGGATCGCTGGTCGGCGCGGAGTCGGTGGGCCGAAGGGCCTGTTTCCGCGCTGTATCTCTACATTAAACTAAACATAGGATAGTATCACACAGGAGCAGGCCCTTCGGCCCACAATGTCCGTGCCCAACATGATGCCAAGACCATCACTTGTCTGCCTGCACGTGATCCATATCCCTCCACACCCGGCATATCCACGCGCCCGTCCAAAAGCCTCTTAAACACCACTATGGTATCTGCCCCCACCACCACCCCTGGCAGCACATTCCAGCCCCCCCCCCCCCCCCACCCTCTGTGTAAAACAAAACATGCCCCGCTCATCTCAATAGGCAATAGGTGCAGGAGGAGGCCATTCGGCCCTTCGAGCCTGTACGCACCGCCATTCAATGTGATCATGGCTGATCATTCTCAATCAGTACCCCGTTCCTGCCTTCTCCCCATACCCCCTGACTCCGCTATCCTTAAGAGCTCTACCCAGCTCTCTCTTGAATGCATTCAGAGAATTGGCCTCCACTGCCTTCTGAGGCAGAGAATTCCACAGATTTACAACTCTCTGACTGAAAAAGTTTTTCATCATCTCAGTTCTAAATGGCCTACCCCTTATTCTTAAACTGTGGCCCCTGGTTCTGGACTCCCCCAACATTGGGAACATGTTTCCTGCCTCTATCGTGTCCAACCCCTTAATAATCTTATACGTTTCGATAAGATCTCCTCTCATCCTTCTAAATTCCAGTGTATACAAGCCTAGTCGCTCCAGTCTTTCAACATATGACAGTCCCGCCATTCCGGGAATTAACCTAGTAAACCTACACTGCACGCCGTCTCCTTTAAACCTTGCCCCTCTCACCTTTAAAGCTGTGCTCTAAAGACTAAAGAAAGACACAAAATGCTGGAGTAACTCAGAACAAGATGGTTCTCGACCCGAAACGTCACCCATTCCCTCTCTCCAGAGATGCTGCCTGTCCCGCTGAGTTACTCCAGCATTTGGTGTTCCTTACTACACCCGAAAGAGAAAAGGTCTTTGACATTTCAGTCACGGGAATTTTTATTTGCACCATATTGTTACCTCTCATCAAATGTATAAACTTTTAGTAGACAATAGACAACAGACAATAGGTGCAGGAGGAGGCCATTCTGCCCTTCGAGCCTGTACGCACCGCCATTCAATGTGATCATGGCTGATCATTCTCAATCAGTACCCCGTTCCTGCCTTCTCCCCATACCCCCTGACTCCGCTATCCTTAAGAGCTCTATCCAGCTCTCTCTTGAATGTATTCAGAGAATTGGCCTCCCTCACCCTCTGACACTGCCGGCAAATCTAATCCAAGTTTGCCCCGCTCCTCGTACCTAACACACGCTGATCCAGATTTCATTCCGGGCAGCTTACAACCCAGCGTATGAATATTGATTTCCAATAATCAATAATCTACTCAATAATCCAAAAGTCTGTAGCCTCCTTTTGCTGCGGTATTTCATTTCATTTTTCAGATGTTTAAACTGTCATGTTTTATTCTTAATGATTTATGTTTAATTCTTAATTGTTTACTGTATGTACCAGGGCACCTTCCTTGCATGTGTACATACTGGACCAATAAACTTATTCAATTCAATTCTAACTTCAAGTAGCCCTTGCATCCCCCCTCTCTCTCCACCCCACCCCCCCTCCCCACCCAGTCGTACTATCTTCAAGGTCGTCTTGTTAAGTCTCATTGTCTGTAACTCATTTTCACCGAGCTCACAGCTGTTCCCTTTATCATCGTTACTTTTTTTGCTCGTCTTTCATTCATTCGTTCTATACCTCTCTAAACATCACCGTCTATATCTCTCGTTTCCCTTTCCCCCTCAGACTCTCAGTCTGAAGAAGGGTCTCGACCCGAAACGTCACCCATTCCTTCTCTCCAGAGATGCTGCCTGACCTGCTGAGTTACTACAGCGCTTTGTGTCTGCCTTCAGTTTGAACCAGCGTCTGCAGTTCCTTCCAACATCATTCTGGTAAACCTCCTCCACACCCTTTCAATAGAAAATAGACAATAGGAGGAGGCCATTCGGCCCTTCGAGCCTGTACGCACCGCCATTCGATGTGATCATGGCTGATCATTCTCAATCAGTACCCCGTTCCTGCCTTCTCCCCATACCCCCTGACTCCGCTATCCTTAAGAGCTCTATCCAGCTCTCTCTTGAATGCATTCAGAGAATTGGCCTCCACTGCCTTCTGAGGCGGAGAATTCCACAGATTCACAACTCACTGACTGAAAAAGTATTTCCTCATCTCCGTTCTAAATGGCCTACCCCTTATTCTTAAACTGTGGCCCCTGGTTCTGGACTCCCCCAACATTGGGAACATGTTTCCTGCCTCTAACGTGTCCAACCCCTTAATTGGCTTCTGTATACTGCCCCGAGTGTGTGGGCTGGTGCTAGAGTATGGGGAGATCGCTGGTCGGCACGGACTCGCTAGGCCCGTTCCCACAATGCATCTCCAAACTCAACTAAATGAAACGTCTCAAGGCTAAACTCCATCTGCCGTTTCTCTGCCCACTTCATCAACATGATCCGTAACGGGGGGAATGTGAATGTGAGGTTATCCACTTTGGTGGTAGGAATAGGAAGGCAGAGTATTATCTGAATGGTGTCAAGTTAGGAACAACGAGATCTGGGTGTCCTAGTGCATCAGTCACTGAAAGGAAGCATGCAGGTACAGCAGGCAGTGAAGAAAGCCAATGGAATGTTGGCCTTCATAACAAGAGGAGTTGAGTATAGGAGCAAAGAGGTCCTTCTGCAGTTGTACAGGGCTCTAGTGAGACCGCACCTGGAGTACTGTGTGCAGTTTTGGTCTCCAAATTTGAGGAAGGATATTCTTGCTATTGAGGGCGTGCAGCGTAGGTTTACTAGGTTAATTCCCGGAATGGCGGGACTGCCATATGTTGAAAGACTGGAGCAACTAGGCTTGTATACACTGGAATTTAGAAGGATGAGAGGGGATCTTATCGAAACGTATAAGATTATTAAGGGTTTGGACCTATTGTCTATTGTCTAATTAACCCACAAACCCGCACGTCTTTGGAGTGTGGGAGGAAACCGGAGCGCCCGGAGAAAACCCACGCAGGTCACGGGGAGAACGTACAAACTCCGTACAGACAGCACCCGTACTCGGGATGGAACCTGGGTCTCCGGCGCTGCATTCGCTGTAAGGCGGCAACTCTACAGCTGTGGAAGGTGATGCATACCCCTCTCTCACTTTAAAGCCGTGCCCTCTAATCTTTGACATCTCCTCTCTGCGGGGAAGAAAGGTTCTGACTGTCTACCCTGTCTATGCCTCCCACACTTTTGTATACTTTTATCAGGTCTATCAGAAGATTTACGAGGATGTTGCCAGGACACGAGGGGCCTGAGCTACAGGGAGAGGTTGAGCAGGCCGGGTCTCTATTCCATGGAGCGCAGGAGGATGAGGGGAGATCTTATAGAGGTGTACAAAATCATGAGAGGAATAGCTCGGGTAAACGCACAGAGTCTCTTGCCCAGAGTAGGGGAATCGAGGACCAGAGGACATGGGTTCAAGGTGAAAGGGAAAAGATTTAATAGGAATCTGAGGGGTAACTTTTTCACACAGAGGGTGGTGGGTGTATGGAACGAGCTGCCAGAGGAGGTAGTTGAGGCTGGGACTATCCCAACGTTTAAGAAACATTAAGACAGGTACATGGATAGGACAGGTTTGGAGGGATATGGGCCAAACGCAGGCAGGTGGGACTAGTTTATAGAAAGATAGAAAATAGGTGCAGGAGTAGGCCATTCAGCCCTTCGAGCCTGTACGCACCGCCATTCAATATGATCATGGCTGATCATCCAACTCAGTATCCTGTACCTGCCTTCTCTCCATACCTCCTGATCCCTTTAGCCACAAGGGCCACATCTAACTCCCTCTTAAATTTAGCCAATGAACTGGC
Organism: Rhinoraja longicauda; assembly: GCF_053455715.1. Classification (NCBI taxonomy): domain Eukaryota; kingdom Metazoa; phylum Chordata; class Chondrichthyes; order Rajiformes; family Arhynchobatidae; genus Rhinoraja; species Rhinoraja longicauda. The sequence goes on from NC_135986.1 coordinate 11,635,391, forward strand.
CTCAACTACCTTCTGTGGCAGAGAATTCCACAGATTCACCACTCTCTGTGTGAAAAAAAACGTTCTCATCTCGGTCCTAAAAGACTTCCCCCTTATCCTTAAACTGTGACCCCTTGTTCTGGACTTCCCCAACATCGGGAACAATCTTCCTGCATCTAGCCTCTACAACCCCTTAAGAATTTTATATGTTTCTATAAGATCCCCCCTCAATCTTCTGAATTCCAGCGAGTACAAGCCGAGTCTATCCAGTCTTTCATCATATGAAAGTCCTGCCATCCCAGGGATCAATCTGGTGAACCTTCTCTGTACTCCCTCTATGGGGCATGTTGGCCAGTGTGGGCCTGTTTCCACACTGTATCACAACGACTGTCCTCAACTTTCTCCAAGTTTGTCCAAGACAGATGCTACATGCTGGAGTAACTCAGCAGGACAGGCAGCATCTCT
>NC_135986.1:11640834-11718334 GCF_053455715.1 Rhinoraja longicauda
AACGTACTAACTAACATGTCCAACATACCTGTCTAACTGCTTCTTAAACATTGGGATAGTCTCAGCCTCAACTACCTCCTCTGGCAGCTTGTTCCATACACCCACAACCCTCTGTGTGAAAAAGTTACCCCTCAGGTTCCTATTAAATCTTTCCCCCCTCAATTTAAACCTATGTCCTTTTGTTCTCGATTCCTCTACTCTAGGTGAGTGTGCATTTACCCACTCATGATTTTATACACCTCGGAGTGTGGGGGAGAGGGAGGAGGGGTTGGGGTGGTGAGGGGTGGGGAGGGAAGAGGAGGAGAGGGGAGGGGAAGGGAGAAGTGGAATGGGGAGCAGAGGATTAGGGAGGTGGTGGTGAGAGGGGAGGGAAGGGGTGGGGAGGAGTCGGGGTGGTGAGAGATGGGGAGGAGAGGGGAGGAGAGGGGTGGGAGGGAGGGAAGGGGGGAGAGGTTAGGATGAGGTAGGGGGATGGAGTTAAAGGTTTCTCAGGAACACAACGATCCTGTAACCCCCAACCCTGCCTGTCTACGCTACAGGGGTTAGAAACATAAACATAGACAATAGGTGCAGGAGGAGGCCATTTGGCCCTTCGAGCCAGCACCGCCATTCATTGTGATGATGGCTCTCTGAAGAAGGGTCTCGATCTGAAACGTCACCCATTCCTTCTCTCCTGAGATGCTGCCTGAGCCGCTGAGTTACTCCAGCATTTTGTGATTAAATTAAGTAAAGTCATTTGAAGATACCATATCATATCATATCATATCATATATATACAGCCGGAAACGGGCCCTTTCGGCCCTCCAAGTCCGTGCTGCCCAGCGATCCCCGCACATTAACACTATCCTACACACACTAGGGACAATTTTTACATTTACCCAGCCAATTAACTTGTGTTTAACCAATTTATTTACCGTCAGGACATTTGACAGGTAGATTGGAGGCAACAGTTTGACGGTCAGGTATGCGTGGGGATTTTTGCGATGTTTATGGGCATCAGCGATTACATTTAATGTAGGCTCCCAATCCAGATATGCAACCCAGAAACCAGATATGCATAGAGTCATAGAGTCATAGAGTCCTACAGCACAGAAAGAGGCCCTTCGGCCCATCGTGTCCGCGCCGCCCGTTACCAAACAGTCTAATTTTAATCCCATTTTCCCGCATTTGGACCGTAGCCCTGAATGTTGTAGCATTTCAAATGCCCATCCAAATGCCTCTTAAACGTTGTGAGTGTTCCCGCCTCCACCACCACCCCAGGCAGTGAGTTCCAGACTCCAACCACCCTCTGGGTGAAAAAGTTCTTTCTCACATCCCCCCGAAACCTCCCTCCCCTTACCCTGTATCTATGTCCCCTCGTTGTTGAACCTTCCACCAGTGGAAGAAGTTCCCCGCCATCTACCTTATCTATGCCCCTCATGATCTTGTACACCTCGATCATGTCCCCTCTCAGCCTTCTCTGCTCCAGGGAAAACAACCCCAGTCTGCTCAGTCTCTCCTCATAGCCGAGGCCCTTCATCCCTGGCAGCATCCTGGTGAATCTCCTCTGCACCCTCTCCAAAGCTATCACATCCTTTCTATAATGCGGTGACCAGAACTGTACACAATACTCCAGCTGTGGCCTCACCAGTGTTCTGTACAATTCCATCATTACCCCCCTACTTTTATATTCGATGCCCCGGCTAATGAAGGCCAGTAACCCATATGCCTTTTTGACCACCCTGTCCACCTGTCCTGCCGCCTTCAAGGACTTGTGTACCTGTACTCCAAGGTCCCTCTGTACCCCTGTCTTCCCTAGGGTCCTTCCATTCATGGTGTACTCCCTCTCCAAGTTATTCCTGCCAAAGTGCATCACCTCGCACTTTTCAGGATTAAATTCCATCTGCCACTGCTCCGCCCATCTGACCATCTCATCTATATCTTCCTGCAGCTTGCAGATCCCTTCCTCGCTATTCACCACCCCCCCTACCTTTGTGTCATCTGCAAACTTGCTGATCATGCCCTGTACGTTGACATCCAGATCATTAATGTAGATTACAAACAGTAAGGGACCCAACACCGATCCCTGCCGCACCCCACTGGACACCGGCCTCCAGTCACAGAAGCAACCTTCTACCATCACCCTTTGCCTTCTGTCACTAAGCCAGTTTTTTATCCATTTTGCCAAGGTGCCCTGGATCCCATGGGCTCTTACCTTCTTGACTAGTCTCCTGTGTGGGACCTTGTCAAAAGCCTTACTGAAATCCATGTATACCACATCCACTGCACTACCCCCATCTACCTCCTTGCATCTCCCGTACATTTTCAAAGAATGCCCACACTCCGTACAAAAATCCATTCAACCACTTTTAAAATTAAATTTCTTAATACTGCTATCAGTAAACTGGAAGTCAATCCAGTTTGTGCCTTGTTACCGTGAAGCTTGGTTTTTAAGTAACCCGGGCAAGATGTTATAGTTCAAAACTCTCAAGTACTTACCGACTTGTCAGTGATTTCAGCGAAAATTAGGACGCCGGAGAAGCATTGATAAGTGTGGGAATTTTGTGATGTTTCAGACAACGGTGTAATAGACAATAGACAATAGGTGCAGGAGGAGGCCATTCGGCCCTTCGAGCCAGCACCACCATTCAATGTGATCATGGCTGATCATTCTCAATCAGTACCCCGTTCCTGCCTTCTCCCCATACCCCCTGACTCCGCTATCCTTAAGAGCTCTATCTAGCTCTCTCTTGAATGCATTCAGAGAATTGGCCTCCACTGCCTTCTGAGGCAGAGAATTCCACAGATTCACAACTCTCTGACTGAAAAAGTTTTTCCTCATCTCAGTTCTAAATGGCCTACCCCTTATTCTTAAACTGTGTGGCCCCCTGGTTCTGGATTCCCCCAACATTGGGAACATGTTTCCTGCCTCTAACGTGTCCAACCCCTTAATAATCTTATACGTTTCGATAAGATCCCCTCTCATCCTTCTAAGTTCCAGTGTATACAAGCCTAGTCGCTCCAGACTAATCTCGACCTGACTCGAGGTCATTGTCGGAGGGCAAAAGAAAACTTTGGCCATCTGCTACGACTTTGATAGTCGGCTAAAAAATCGCCTAAGTGGTACAGGCGCTTAACTCTGCCTTGCCAGTAAGCCCGGCTAGAGAAGACTCATTGTGGACATAACATGCTGGAGTAACTCAGCAGGTCAGGCAGCATCTCTGGAGGGAAGGAATGAGTCCAGACTCATTGCTGGTGTTGGAGCTGAGGTCTTGTCGGGTGCTGCCACCTGCAGGCCAGTCCAGAACCACAGTCTTAGAATAAAGGGGAGGCCATTTAAAACTGAGACGAGAAGAAACTTTTCCACCCAGAGAGTTGTGAATCTGTGGAATTCTCTGCCACAGAGGGCAGTGGAGGCCGATTCACTGGATGGATTTAAGAGAGATTTAGGTAGAGCTCCAGGGGCTAGTGGAATCAAGGGATATGGGGAGAAGGCAGGCACGGGTTACTGATTGTGGATGATCAGCCATGATCTCAATGAATGGCGGTGCTGGCTCGAAGGGCCGAATGGCCTCCTCCTGCACCTATTTTCTATGTTTCAATGTTTCTATCACGTGAATGGCTGTGGTACACATGGTCCAATGTGCAGGAAGGAAATGCAGACGTTGGTTCACACCAAAGACAGACACAAAATGCTGGAGTTACTCAGCGGGTCAGGAAGCACCTGCGGATAAAAGGAATGGTCGAGACCCTTCTTCAGACCGAGAGTCCGGGGAGAGGGAGACTCAGAGATAAGGAAGTGCAAGGTGTGAAAAGAAGACATGGAAGGGGATGGTGGTTCAAGGAACATTTAAAATGGATCATTGTTAGCTCGTAGAATCTGACACTGAGGCAAACAAACTCAGATTTAATTCTGGGACTGTCAGACTGATCGGAGAACCAGGATGGGGGAAGGATGGAGAGAGAGCACGGTGGCGCAGCGGTAGAGTTGCTGCCTTACAGCGCTTACAGCGCCGGAGACCCGGGTTCCATCCCGACTACGGGTGCTGTCTGTACGGAGTTTGTACTTTCTCCCCGTGACCTGATAGAGACATTTAAAATTATAAAAGGACTGGACAAGCTAGATGCAGGAAACATGTTCCCAATGTTGGGGGAGTCCAGAACCAGGGGCCATGCGTGCAGCGTAGGTTTACTAGGTTAATTCCCGGAATGGCGGGGCTGTCATATGTTGAAAGACTGGAGCGACTAGGCTTGTATACACTGGAATTTAGAAGGATGAGATCTTATCGAAACGTATAAGATTATTAAGGGGTTGGACACGTTAGAGGCAGGAAACATGTTCCCAATGTTGGGGGAGTCCAGAACCAGGGGCCACAGTTTAAGAATAAAGGGTAGGCCATTTAGAACGGAGATGAGGAAAAACTTTTTCAGTCAGAGAGTTATGAATCTGTGCAATTCTCTGCCTCAGAAGGCAGTGGAGGCCAATTCTCTGAATGCATTCAAGAGAGAGTTAGATAGAGCTCTTAAGGATAGCGGAGTCAGGGGGTATGGGGAGAAGGCAGGAACGGGGTACTGATTGAGAATGATCAGCCATGATCACATTGAATGGCGGTGCTGGCTCGAAGGGCCGAATGGCCTACTCCTGCACCTATTGTCTATTGTCACACAGTCTAAGAATAAAGGGGAGGCCATTTAAAAATGAGATGAGAAAAAACCTTTTCACCCAGAGAGTTGTGAATTTGTGGAATTCTCTGCCACAGAGGGCAGTGGAGGCCAATTCACCAGATGAATTTGAAAGAGAATTAGATTGAGCTCCAGGGGCCAGTGGAATCAAGGGATATGGGGAGAAGGTAGGCACGGGTTACTGATTGCGATCAGCCACGATCACAATGAACTGTGGGTGCTGGCTCGAAGGGCCAAATGGCCTCCTCCTGCACCTGTTTTCTATGTTTCTATGACCTGCATGGGTTTTCTCTGAGAGCTAAGGTTTCCTCCTACATTCCACAGACGTGCAGGTTTGTAGGTTAATTGTCTTGGCGTAAATATAAATTGCCCCTAGTGTGTGTTGGATAGTGTTAGTGTGCGGGGATCGCTGGTCGGCGTGGACCCGGTGGGCCGAAGGGCCTGTTTCCGCGCTGTATCTCTAAACTTAACTAAACTAAGAGGGAAAGCATAAAGAAGTCAACGTTTATAACAAAGGTAGACACAAAAAGCTGGAGTAACTCAGCGGGACAGGCAGCATCTCTGGAGAGAAGGAATGGCTAACGTTTCGGGTCGAGACCCTTCTTCAGATTTTCAATGTGTAAGCTTCCCAAGCAAAATGTGAGGTGTTGTTCCTCCAATTTGTGTAGGCCTCACTCTGACAATGGAGGGAATGGATCCGTCACCTCCAACAGGATCCCACCACTGGCCACATCTTCCCATCTCCATCCCTTTCCTCTTTCCACAGAGACCGTTCCCTCTGCAACTCCCTGGTTAACCCATCCATTCCCACCCAAACCTCCCTCTCCCCAGGTACCTTCCCCTGCAACAGGAGGTGCAACAATTGTCCCTATTTTGGGCGGCAGGTGGCGCAGCGGTAGAGTTGCTGCCTTACAGCGTCAGATACCCAGGTTCGATCCTGACTACAGATGTTTGTCTGTATGGAGTTTGTACGTTGTCCCCGTGACCTGCGTGGGTTTTCTCCGGGTGCTCCGGTTTCCTCCCACACTCCAAAGACTCCAAAGATTAAAAAATAGGTGCAGGAGAAGGCCATTCGGCCCTTACAGCCAGCACCGCCATTCATTGTGAACATGGCTGATCATCCACAATCAGTAACCCGTGCCTGCCTTCTCCCCATATCCCTTGATTCCACTAGCCCCTAGAGCTCTATCTAACTCTCTTTTAAATTCATCCAGTGAATCGGCCTCCACTGCCTTTTGTGGCAGAGAATTCCACAATTTCACAACTCTCTGGGCAAAAAAGTTTCTTCTCACCTCAGTTTGAAGGTGAATTGCTTGGTGTGTGTGTAAATTGTCCCTGGTGTGTGTAGGATAGTGTTATTGTGCGGGGATCGCTGGTCGGCGTGGATTCGGTGTTTCCGCGCTGTATCTCTCAAGTATTGTAAACTATATCTCCTCCCCTCACCTCCGCCCAGCGATCCCCGCACACTAACACCATCCTACACCCACCAGGGACAATTTTTACATTTGCCCAGCTAATTAGCCTACAAAACCTGCACGTCTTTGGAGTGTGGGAGGAAACCGAAGATCTCGGAGAAAACCCACGCAGGTCACGGGGAGAACGTGCAAACTCCGTACAGACGGCGCCCGTAGTCGGGATGGAACCCGGGTCTCGGGCGCTGCATTCGCTGTAAGGATGCAACTCTACCTGTAATGTGTATCGCGTTTGCAACATCGTAAAGTGGAAATGTGGTAGGTCGAGGAGCACCTGTACACTCTTTGTCCTCTGTTCACCATTTCTCCCACCCTCCGCGTCACCCTGCTCCTTATACCTCCTCCATATACTCACCTCCCATCCCAAGTCCCTCACTTTCCTTTTGTACCCGCTCTCCCCTCTCCTCCCCGCTCTATCCCTCCCTACCGGGTTTGCATTTCACTCCCCTCCTTTCCTTCTTCGACAGACGATTGCGTCAATCTCACCGCCGGCCTCTGTCACTCCCACTCCACCCATCTGCCAAACAAACTCCCCCACCTCACCTGTATCCACCTATCACTTCCACCAACATGTGATGCGCGTTTGACGGAACTCGCTGGAGTTTAGAAGGACGAGGGGGGACCTCATTGAAACGTACAGAACAGTGAGCGGCCTGGATAGAGTGGATGTGGAGAGGATGTTTCCACTAGTGGGAGAGTCTAGGACCAGAGGGCACAGCCTCAGAATTAAAGGACGTTCCTTTCGAAAGGAGATGAGGAGGAATTTCTTTAGTCAGAGGGCAGTGAATCTGTGGAATTCTTTGCCACAGACGACTGTGGAGGCCACAAGTCAGTGGATATTTTTTAGACAGAGATAGATAGATTCTTGATTAGTGCGGGTGTCAGGGGTTATGCGGAGAAGGCAGGAGAATGGGGTTAGGAGGGAGAGATAGATCAGCCATGATTGAATGGCGGAGTAGACTCGATGGGCCGAATGGCCTAATTCTGTTCCTACAACTTATGAACACCTCTGCACGCCCCCCCCCCCCCCCTCCCTTGCACTGACTCCATCTACACCTCACGCTGCCTCGGCAAGGCCAGCAGCATCATCAAGGACCAGTCTCACCCCGGCCACTCCCTCTTCTCCCCTCTCCCATCGGGCAAGAGGTACAGAAGTGTGGAATCGCACACCTCCAGATTCAGGGACAGTTTCTTCCCGGCTGTTATCAGGCAACTGAACCATCCGACTAACAACTAGAGAGAGGTCCTGAGCTATCTACCTCACTGGCTTTACCTTGCACTAAACATTATTCCTTCATCATGCGTCTGTACACTGTGGATGCCTTGATTGTAATCATGTATTGTCTTTCCGCTGACTGGATACCACGCAACAAAAAAGCTTTTCACTGTACCTCGGTACATGTGACAATGACCTAAACACTTGCCGAGCTTTGGTCTAGCCCCTACGTCCTTTCCAGCTCTCCCTCCAACTACAGCCTGTCCACGTTCTCCACAGATGCTGCCCGACCCGCTGAGTTACTCCAGCACTCTGTGAAATGTCACCCATCCGTTCTCCAGAGATGCTGCCTGACCTGCTGAGTTACTCCAGCACTCTGTGAAACGTCCCCTATCCATGTTCTCCACAGATGCTGCCTGACCTGCTGAGTTACTCCAGCACTCTGTGAAACGTCCCCTATCCATGTTCTCCACAGATGCTGCCTGACCCGCTGAGTTACTCCAGCACTCTGTGAAACGTCACCTATCCACGTTCTCCAGAGATGCTGCCTGACCTGCTGAGTTACTCCAGCACTCTGTGAAACGTCACCTATCCATGTTCTCCACAGATGCTGCCTGACCTGCTGAGTTACTCCAGCACTCTGTGAAACGTCACCTATCCATGTTCTCCACAGATGCTGCCTGACCCGCTGAAACAGCAAACAGGTAGTGCAAGAGAAAAACTACCAGTATAATGAATATAGTATCACAGCTTCATTGCATTAAATTTAGAGAATACCGAGAAAAATGTGTCAAGTCCACCATGAGGTAGGTTGGAAGATCAAGGCGGCACAGTGGCACAGCGGTAGAGCTACTACCTTACAGCACCAGACCCAGGTTCGATCCCGACCGCAGGAGCTTGTCTGTACAGAGATTATACGTTCTCACCGTGACCTGCGTGGGTTTTCTCCGGGTGCTCCGGTTTCCGCCCACACTCCAAACAGGGGTACGGGTTTGTCGATTGATTTGGCTTGGCGTAAATGTAAAATCGTCCCCAGTGTGTGTAGGATAGTGTTAGCGTGCGGGGATCGCCGGTCGGCGCGGACCCGGTGGGCTGAGAGCCGGTCTACACGCTGTATCTCTGGAACTAAACTAAACCACTGAATCAGAGATGCATCAACACACCGAATAGTGAAAGGCCTGGATAGGGTGGATGCGGAAAGGGCATTTCACACGCCACAGGAACAGAATTAGGCCATTTGGCCCATCCTTTACCCCGCCATTCAATCGTGGCATGGTCTCCCTCTCAAACTCGGCACGGTGGCGCAGCGGTAGAGTTGCTGCCTTACAGTGAATGCAGCCCCTGGAGACTCAGGTTCGATCCTGACTACGGGCGCTGTCTGTACGGAGTTTGTACATTCTCCCCGTGACCTGCGTGGGTTTTCTCCGTTTCCGCCCACACTCCAAAGACGTACAGGTAGGTAGGTTAATTGGCTGGGCAAATGTTAAAATTGTCCCTAGCGGGTGTAGGATAGTGTTAATGTGCGGGGATCGCTGGGCGGCGCGGACCCGGTGGAATTTGTGTCTCTAAATCTAAAAAAAAATCTATCTCTAAAATCTAAAGGACAGATTTTCAGATGTTTGGTGATAGTTACTCCTGGGAACTTAAAGCTCTCAACCCATCTATAGCAAGAATAACATCAGACTGAAGAAGGGTCTCGACCCGAAATGTTACCCATTCCTTCTCTCCAGATGCTGCCTGTCCCAGAGTTACTCCAGCATTTTGTGTCTATCTTCAATTTACACTCAGATCAAGGCTGGTCTCCCCCTCAGCAGTATTCTCCTTACTGGTCCTTATTCTCCTTACTTAAACATACTCGCCCATAACGTATGAATATGGATATCTGGATGCAAACAGTGGAACTGTCAGGATGATGACTAGAGTGGGGAAGGGGTGGAGAGAGAGGGAATGCCAGGACAGACACATCAAGCTGGAGTAACTCAGCGGGACAGGCAGCATCTCTGGAGAGAAGGCATGGGTGACGTTTTGGGCCAAGACTCTTCTCCATTCCTTCTCTCCAGAGATGCTGCCTGTCCCGCTGTGTTACTCCAGCTTTTTGTCTCCATCCTCAGTTTAAACCAGCATCTGCAGTTCCTTCCTACACGAGGCACTGCAAGGGTCAGTTAAAATTAGAGACGTCAATGTTCATACCACTGGGCTGTGAGCTGCCCAAGTGAACTGAGGTACAGTTCCTCCAATTTGCGTGTGGCCTCACTCTATTCATTCCACCGGGTGGCGCCACCATCCCTGGTCGCCTCGCCAAGTCTGTCTGTCCTTTCTTCTGGTTTTTATTATTTTAAGTTTGTGTTAAATGTATGTTTTAGTGTTCCTTGGTTTGTTTTATGTGTGGGGGAGTTGGGGGAAACTTTTTTTCAATCTCTGACCGCGACGGAGATGTGATGTTTCTCCGTGTCGTATCTCCGTCCCCACTGCGGCCTTTCCTGGAGACCGGCCCGGCACTTCGTGCCACGGGCGCGGCGCTGACTTTAACATCGCGGTGCTTGCGACCCTTTGCCGGGGATCGACTGCGGAGAGCTCCAGCCGCGGGGCCTGTGGACTTTAACACCGTGAAGCCCGCGGTCTCTGGTGAGAAGAGGCCGACTCGGGAGCTCCGTGCCACGGAGAGCTTCAACCGTCCCGACGCGGGGTTTCGATCGCCCCGATCCGAGGGCCTCGGACAGTCGGCAGCGGCGACTGCAGACGGTTCAACAGCCCCGACCGGCGGTAGACAAAGAGGAAGCTGATTGGACTTTATTACCTTTCATCACAGTGAGGAATGTGGAATCCGCTGTGGGGGATGTGTATGTGAAATGTTATTTTATGTGGCTGTGTGTCTTGTTGCTTTTCACTTAGTATGGCTGTACGGTCACTCAAATTACACCGAACCTTAATTGGTACAGGCAAGTCTGAAGGATCTCGACCCAAAACGTCACCCATTCCTTCTCTCCTGAGATGCTGCCTTACCCGCTGAGTTACTCCAGCATTGTGTGAAATAAATACCTTAATTGGTACATGTGACAATAAATTGATCTTGATTGTAGACAGCGACTTCTGGGAGAATATAGATCACATGCAGGCAGATATTAACTGGCATCATATTTGGAGTGGACACTGTGGGCCGAAGGGGCTGTTCCTGTTCTACAGAGGACTGGAGTTTGCAGGTATGCATTAAGACAAGTTCGTAAGTTGTCGGAGTAGAATTAGGCCATTTGGCCCATCGAGTCTACTCCACCATTCAATTGTGGCTGAACATCCCAACCCCATTCTCCAGCCTTCACCCCATAGCCCCCAACACCCGCACTAATCAAAAATCTGCCACGTCTCCACTGTAAATGTACCCACTGACTTGGCCTCCACAGCCGCCTGAGGCAATGAATTCCAGATTCACCACCAGAAGGGAAGGAAGGGGGACAGTGGTCTGGAGAAACAAGGAACTGCAGGTGCTGGCCTGGGGGAAAAAAGACACAAAGTGCCGGAGTAACCCAGCAGCACCTGTGGAGAACGTGAATGGACAAGTGAGGTTTGGGGTGGGGATATGTACAATTTGTGGGAAGGGTCCCAACCCAATAGACAATAGGTGCAGGAGTAGGCCATTCGAGCCAGCACCGCCAATGTGATCATGGCTGATCAATGACCCGAAACATCACCCTCCATGTTGTGTGGAGATGCTGCCTGTGTTCTGTCTTTCTCCTAGACACACCGACGTTTGAGTCGGGAGAGCAGACGTGGGCAGAATATTGCAGCTGGCATCTTAGCAGAGCCCCACAGAGTTGAGTTGGGGATGAGGAGACACTTATTCAGCTGGTGTGTGTTGTCGGTGTGGAAAGTGGTGAGAATGAGTGTGAGTAATTGCAAGAGGAAGTGTTCCAATGTCCGCCTCAGTGGCAGCAGCTTCCCCTGGTGGTCTAGTGGTTAGGATTCGGCACTCTCACTGCCGCGGCCCCGGTTCGATTCCCGGTCAGGGAACGGCAGCTTTTGGTGGTGCAGCAGTAGAGTTGCTGCCTTACGGGTGCTGTCTGTACAGAGTTTGTACGCTCTCCCCGTGACCTGCGTGGGTTTTCTCTAAGATTTTCAGTTTCCTCCCACACTGGAGACCAATGTGGAGACGAGGAACTTTGCTTGGGCCACTGGACTTTGCATGGGCTTTGCAACATTGTGTGCTAGGTTAAATCACATGCTTGAGGCTCTCTCTCTCTCTCTCTCTCTCTCGCAATCTCTCACCTGCTTGAGGCTACGTAATCACAAAAATGCTGAACTTGCTAAAGCTAGTAGTAATCAGTAGCCCAAACCGCAGAATGTTCCAGCTCGTCTTCAGAGGAGAAAAACATAATGTACAAGAACAAAAAACAGTAAACAGACGCCGACTAAACCTTGAATAATAGTATGTTAGGGCCTTATAAGGGAAAACTGACTTTGTTCCAATATTGGGACTTTCTTGGGACTTACCTTCGATTTGCTCCAATATTGATTAGTTGTAATAACTGTACATTTTGCGGTTTTTGGGAATAAAGTGGGCTTAAGTCTAGGGTCTGAAGAAGGGTCTCGACCCGAAACGTCACCCATTCCTTCTCTCCCGAGATGCTGCCTGACCTGCTGAGTTACTCCAGCATTTTGTGAATAAACCGATTTGTACCAGCATCTGCAGTTATTTTCTTATAATTCTAAGGGCTGGTGTGACACGTTTCCACTGGCCCCACAGTCAGCGACTCTGTGTGTGCTTTTAGAAACCTGTCTACGAGATCTCTAATAAACTACGGATAAGAGAGGTCTGTGCCGACTCGGATTATTATCAACCAACTGACCGGGAACGCAAACTCGACACCTACTGGTTTGAACATGGAAAATAGGTGCAGGAGGAGACCATTTGGCCCTTCGAGCCAGCACCGCCATTCCTTGTGATCATGGTTTGTAGATGAATTGGCTTGGTAGAAGTATAAATCATCCCTGGGATAGTGTTTGTGTGTGGGGATCGCTGGTCGGCGTGGACTCGGTGGGACTGTTTACACACTGTATCCCTAAAAAACTCAAAACACATTGTGGGCTGAGGGGCCTGTTCCTGTACTGTTCTATAGAGGACTGGAGCAACATTATGGGGGACCCCTACCACCCCAGCAACAGACTGTTCCAGCTGCTACGGTCAGGCAAACGCCTCCGCTGTCACGCTGTGAAAACGGAGAGGATGAGACGGAGTTTCTTCCCACAGGCCATCAGGACTGTTAACTCTCATATCACCAGGGACTCAATTAATTTACTGTATTAATTTGGGGTTTTTTTGTGTTCAAAAAATAAATAAATTCTATTGTGTTTTGTAGTTTAGCACAATCCGCAGGCGTTGCCACTTTCATTTCACTGCACATCTTGTATATGTGTGTGACAAATAAACTTGTCTTGACTGCGGAGTTTGTACCTTCTGCCTGTGACCTGCGTGGGTTTCCCTCCACTTCCAAAGGTGTACACCTCTTAGATAAAATGGCCATGCTAAAATTATAAATTGTCCCCTTGTGTGCAGGATAGTGCTAGTGTACTGTGCGGACTCAGTGGGCTGAAGGGCCTGCTTACAATAGACAATAGGTGCAGGAGGAGGCCATTCGGCCCTTCGAGCCAGCACCGCCATTCATAGAAACATAGATAGAAACATAGACAATAGGTGCAGGAGGAGGCCATTCGGCCCTTCGAGCCAGCACCGCCATTCAATGTGATCATGGCTGATCATTCTCAATCAGTACCCCGTTCCTGCCTTCTCCCCATACCCCCTGACTCCGCTATCCTTAAGAGCTCTATCCAGCTCTCTCTTGAATGCATTCAGAGAATTGGCCTCCACTGCCTTCTGAGGCAGAGAATTCCACAGATTCACAACTCTCTGACTGAAAAAGTTTTTCCTCATCTCAGTTCTGAATGGCCTACCCCCTTATTCTTAAACTGTGGCCCCTTGTTCTGGACTCCCCCAACATTGGGAACATGTTTCCTGCCTCTAACGTGTCCAACCCCTTAATAATCTTATACGTTTCGATAAGATCTCCTCTCATCCGTCTAAATTCCAGTTACGTGCTGTATCTCTAAAGCTCACATATCTACACATTCGTTGGGTAACATAAATTGATTGCAGAGGTCGGGAGGTCAGTGTTGCAGTTGTACAAGGCATTGGTGAGGCCACATTTGGAGCACTGCGTTCAGTTCTGGGCACCATGTTACTGGAAAGATGTTGTCAAGTTGGAAAAGGTAGAGAAGATTTACGAGGACGTTGCCAAGACTCGAAGGGCCAGATCTACAGGGAGAGGTTGAGCAGGCTGGGACTCTATTCCTTGGAGCGCAGAAGGATGAGGGGTGATCTTATAGAGGTGTATTTTTTAATTTGTTTTTCGTATGGCTGTATGGCAATTCGCATATCACTGTACCTTAATTGGTACATGTGACTATAAAAGACATTTGAATCATGAGAGGAATGGATCAGATAGACGCACAGAATCTCTTTCCCAGAGGAGGTGAATCGAGAACTAGTGGGCATAGATTTAAAGTGAGCGGGGAAAAGATTTAATAGGAATCAGAGGGGTGACTTTTTTCCACACAAAGGGTGGTGGGTGTGTGGAACGAGCTGCCAGAGGAGGGTCCAGTCTGAAGAAGGGTCTCGACCCGAAACGTCACCCATTCCTTCTCTCCCGAGATGCTGCCTGACCCGCTGAGTTACTCCAGCATTGTGTGAATAAATGCCAGAGGAGGTGGTTGAGGCAGGGACTATTGCAACGTTTAAGAAACATTTAGACAGGGACGTGGATAGGACAGGTTTGGAGAGGGTACAGAGGAGATTTACTAGAATGTTGCCTGGGTTTCAGCACTTAAGCTACAGAGAGAGGTTGAACAGGTTGGGTCTTTATTCTTTGGAGCGTAGAAGGTTGACGGGGGACTTGATAGAGGTTTTAAAAATTTTAAGAGGGACGGACAGAGTTGACGTGGGTAGGCTTTTCCCTTTGAGAGTGGGGAAGATTCCAACAAGGGGACATAGCTTCAGAATTGAGGGACAAAAGTTTAGGGGTAACATGAGGGTAACTTCTTTACTCAGAGGGTGGTGGCTGTATGGAATGGGCTTCCGGTGGAAGTGGTGGAGGCAGGCTCGATTTTATTATTTAAGATTAAATTGGATAGGTATATGGATGGGAGGGGATTAGAGGGTTATGGTCTGAGAGCAGGTAGATGAGACTAGGTCAGAGAAAGTGGTCGGCGTGGACTGGTAGGGCCGAACGGGCCTGTTTCCGTGCTGTAGTTGTTATATGGTTATATGGAGTGATTTGGGCCAAACGCAGGCAGGTGGGACTGGTTTGGGTAGATGGGCCATGTTGGTCGGAGTGGGCAAGTTGTGTTTAAGGGCCTGCTCACACGCTGCACGACTCTAACACTGCAGCTCCCCATAGTGGCTTCGGTCACACGCCAAACTCTGGTCACACACCGAACACGGACGACTTTCCAGACCGCGAGGCAGTCCAATAAATAAACGTCAATGGGAGAGGGTAAGAGGTGGGGAAAAGACACAGATACATTTTATTAACAAAAACGTCCCCGACAGTTTGAAGAGCGAGCGGGGGGGGAAGGAGGTCACTCTGACGCGCGCCAATGTAATACGGGGAGGGCGGGTTTGCGTGGGGAACAGGGCCCACCAGCAGCTCAGACGAAGGTGATCTTGGTGCGTGCTTGGTTCACCTGCCAGACGTTCAGCTCCTCGTACTCCTCCAGCGCACACTCCACCTGGGCCGGGGTGAAGCCCTTGGAGACACAGCGCTGCTCCGCCTCGGAGTACTTGACCGTGCGGCCCGCGCCCGCGGGGGCCATCTCCCGGATGGTGGCGAAGATCATGTCCGCAGGACGCTGGGACCTGAGACATCACGCACGCACACACGGAGAGAGAGAGAAGACTTAGAGTTAGAGTGATACAGCGTGGAAACAGGCCCTTCGGCCCAACTCCGCCCACACCGGTCAACAATGCCCCATCTACCCTAGACCCACCTGCCATTACCCCTCATTCCTTACTCCTGTACCCTCTCACTGTTGCTCTCCCCCTCACTCACCTTCGCCCCTTCACCCGCCATTACCTGGTCCCCTCACTCCCCGCTGTCCCCTCATTCCTCAACCCTGTCCTGTCCCCCACCATCACCCCTCACCGTTCTTGGTCCATATCCCTCCAAACCTGTCCTATCCACGCACCTGTCCAACTGTTTCTTAAACGATGGGATAGTCCCAGCCTCAACTACCTCCTCCGGCAGCTCGTTCCATACACCCACCACCCTCTATATGAAAAGTTACCCCTCAGATTCCCATTAAATCTTTTCCCCTTCACGTCGAACCTATGTCCTCTGGTCCTCGATTCCCCTACTCTGGGCAAGAGACTCTGTGCGTCTACCCGATCTATTCCTCTCATACACCTCTACAAGATCTCCTCATCCTCCTGCGCTCCATGGAATAGAGACCCAGCCTACTCAACCTCTCCCCGTAGCTCACACCCCTCTCCCTCTCCCTTACAAGGATGTCGCCAGGGGCTGAGCTACAGGGAGAGGTCGGGCAGGGGACCTCTATTCCCTGGAGCGCAGGAGGACAAGGGGGAAGACAAGTTCACAAGTTACAGGGGTAGAATTAGGCCATTCGGCCCATCAAGTCCACTCCACCATTCAATCATGGCTCTGCCTCCCAATCCCAGTCCAGTACCTTCTCCCCATAACCCTTGACACCCGTTCTAATCAAGAATTTGTCTATCTCTGATGTAGAAATATCCACCATCGGCCTCCACAGCCGTCTGTGGCAATGAGTTCCACAGATTCACCGCCCTCTGACTAAAGAAGTTCCTCCTCACCTCCTTTCTAAAAGAACGTCCTTTAATTCTGAGGCTGTGCCCTCTGGTCCTAGACTCTCCCACTAGTGGAAACATCCTCTCCACATCCACTCTATCCAGGCCTTTCATTATTCTGTAAGTTTCAATGAGATTCCTCCCTCGTCCTTCTAAACTCCAGCGAGTACAGGCCCAGTGCTGACAAATGCTCATCATGTGAGCTTTAGAGATACAGCACGTAACTGGAGTTTAGAAGGATGAGAGGAGATCTTATCGAAACGTATAAGATTATTAAGGGGTTGGACACGTTAGAGGCAGGAAACATGTTCCCAATGTTGGGGGAATCCAGAACAAGGGGCCACAGTTTCAGAATAAGGGGTAGGCCATTTAGAACGGAGGTGAGGAAACACTTTTTCAGTCAGAGAGTTGTGAATCTGTGGAATTCTCTGCCTCAGAAGGCAGTGGAGGCCAATTCTCTGAATGCATTCAAGAGAGAGCTAGATAGAGCTCTTAAGGATAGCGGAGTCAGGGGGTATGGGGAGAAGGCAGGAACGGGGTACTGATTGAGAATGATCAGCCATGATCACATTGAATGGCGTTGCTGGCTCGAAGGGCCGAATGGCCTCCTCCTGCACCTATTGTCTATAATAATACTCGTAAACCTCCTGTGGAGCCTCTCTGGAGCTCGCACATCCTTCCTCAGATACGGGGCCCAAATGTGACCTTACAGAGGTGTGTAAAATCATGAGGGGAATCATTATGGTGGCGCGGCGGTAGAGTTGCTGCCTCACAGCGCCGGAGACTCGGGTTCCATCCCGACTACGGGTGCTGTCTGTACGAATTTTTGTGTTTCCCCGTGACCTGCGTGGGGTTTTCCCGAGATCTTCGGTTTCCTCCCACACTCCAAACACGTGCAGGTTTGTAGGTTAATTGGCTTGGTAAATGTAAAAATTGTCCCTAGTGTGTGTAGGATAGTGTTAATGTGCGGGGATCGCTGGGCGGCGCGGACTCGGTGGGGAAGGGCCTGTTTCCTCGCTGTGACTGTAAAGTGCTAATAACATGGGCATTGGGACAGCGGGGAGGGGATTCTCACCTGGTGGTCTGGTTGCGGTTTCCGCAGAGAGAGTCCTTGGACATCTCCATCAGCCTCATCGCCTCGTTTACATCTTCCTTCTCCACCGTGTCGACCAGGCGCAGGCGAGCCTGTGGGGACAAGGGGCAGAAGCAAGACAGCGTTACAAACCCTGTAACACGGGGGAGAGAGAGAGGGGGAGACCCAGACTGTGGGGACAAGGGGCAGAAGCAACGCAAGGTTACCAACCCTGTAACACAGGGGAGAGAGAGGGGGAGACCCAGACTGTGGGGACAAGGGGCAGAAGCAACACAGCGTTACCAACCCTGTAACACGGGGGAGAGAGAGAGGGGGAGACCCAGACTGTGGGGACAAGGGGCAGAAGCAACGCAAGGTTACCAACCCTGTAACACAGGGGAGAGAGAGGGGGAGACCCAGACTGTGGGGACAAGGGGCAGAAGCAACACAGTGTTACCAACCCTGTAACACAGGGAGAGAGAGGGGGAGACCCAGACTGTGGGGACATGGGGCACAGGCAACGCAAGGTTACCAACCCTGTAACACAGGGAGACCCAGACTGTGGGGACAAGGGGCAGAAGCAACGCAAGGTTACAAACCCTGTAACACAGGGGAGAGAGAGGGGGAGACCCAGACTGTGGAGGGGAGGAGGCAACGCAAGGTTACAAACCCTGTAACACAGGGGAGAGAGAGAGGGGGAGACCCAGACTGTGGAGGGCAGGAGGCAACTCAAGGGGAGGAGGCAACGCAAGGTTACAAACGTATAAAATTATGAAAGGACTGGATATAAGATTAGGAAAGCTAGATGCAGAAAAAATGTTCCCAATGTCAGGGGAGTCCAGAACCAGGGGCCACACACAGTCTAAGAATAAAGGGGAGGCCATTTAAAACTGAGGTGAGAAAAAACGTTTTCACCCAGAGTTGTGAATTTGTGGAATTCTCTGCCACAGAGGGCAGTGGAGGCCGATTCACTGGATGTATTCAAAAGAGAGTTAGATAGAGCTCATGGGGCTAGTGGAGTCAAGGGATATGGGGAGAAGGCAGGCACGGATTACTGATTGTGGACGATCAGCCATGATCACAATGAATGGCGGTGCTGGCTTGAAGGGCCGAATGGCCTCCTCCTGCACCTATTGTCTATGTACCTGTGTAAACCCTGTTACACAGGGGGAGACTGAGTGAGAGGTCAGGGGAGACCCAGACTGTGGGGACAAGGGGCAGAGGCAATGCAGCGATACCAGCGCTGTAACACAGGGGGAGACCCAGACTGTGGAGACAAGGGGCAGAAGCAACGCAAGGTTACAAACCCTGTAACACAGGGAGAGAGAGAGGGGGAGACCCAGACTGTGGAGACAAGGGGCACAGGCAACGCAAGGTTACAAGCCCTGTAACACAGGGGGAGACCCAGACTGGGGAGACCCAGACTGTGGAGACAAGGGGCACAGGCAACGCAAGGTTACAAACCCTGTAACACAGGGGGGAGACCCAGACTGTGGAGACAAGGGGCACAGGCAACGCAAGGTTACAAACCCTGTAACACAGGGAGAGAGAGAGAGGGGGAGACCCAGACTGTGGAGACAAGGGGCAGAGGCAACACAAGGTTACAAACCCTGTAACACAGGCAATGCCAGATTATAAACCCCTTAACCCAGGGGGGGAGAGGTCAGGGAGGTGATGATGAAGAGAGAGAGACAGACGGTGAGAGAGAGAGACAGACGGTGAGAGGGAGGTGCCATGAGAGACCCAGTTTGTGGAGACAGGGGCAATGCCAGATTATAAACCCCTTAACCCAGGGGGGGAGAGGTCAGGGAGGTGATGATGAAGAGAGAGAGACAGACGGTGAGAGGGAGAGAGAGACAGACGGTGAGAGGGAGGTGCCAAGAGAGACCCAGTTTGTAGAGACAGGGGCAATGCCAGATTATAAACCCCTTAACCCAGGGGGGGAAGAGGTCAGGGAGGTGATGATGAAGAGAGAGAGACAGACGGTGAGAGGGAGAGAGAGACAGACGGTGAGAGGGAGGTGCCAAGAGAGACCCAGTTTGTAGAGACAGGGGCAACAGCAGCACCAGATTACAATAGGCACAACTAAGGAAGAGAGAGACTGAGAGAGAGAAGGGGAGAGGGAGAGAGGGAAATACTGCCCAGTGAAAGAGCGAGAGGGAGACTGGGCATTTTATAGGGAAGCATCACAGTGTGGTTTGGGAACAGCTCCGTCCCAGACCGCAAGAAATTGCAGCGAATTGTGGACGCAGCCCAGACCATCACACAAACCAACCTCCCTCCCACCGACTCCATCTACACCTCACGCTGCCTCGGCAAGGCCAGCAGCCCAGACCATCACACAAACCAACCTCCCTCCCACCGACTCCATCTACACCTCACGCTGCCTCGGCAAGGCCAGCAGCATCATCAAGGACCAGTCTCACCCCCCCCCCCCGGCCACTCCCTCTTCTCCCCTCTCCCATCGGGCAAGAGGTACAGAAGTGTGAA
This sequence comes from Rhinoraja longicauda, assembly GCF_053455715.1. Classification (NCBI taxonomy): domain Eukaryota; kingdom Metazoa; phylum Chordata; class Chondrichthyes; order Rajiformes; family Arhynchobatidae; genus Rhinoraja; species Rhinoraja longicauda. The sequence continues at coordinate 11,660,616 of NC_135986.1, forward strand.
CACGCACACACCTCCAGATTCAGGGACAGTTTCTTCCCGGCTGTTATCAGGCAACTGAACCATCCGACCAACAACTACAGAGCAGTCCTGACCTCCCATCTACCTCATTGAAGGCACTTGTGGACTATCTTAGACCGGACTTTATCATGCACTAAATGTTATTCCCTTATTCTGTATCTGTACATTGTGGACGGCTCGATTGTAATCATGTATTATCTTTCCGCCGAATGGATAGCAAGCAACAAAAGATAGCGGAGTCAGGGGGTATGGGGGAGAGGGCAGGAACGGGGCACTGATTGTGGATGATCAGCCATGATCACATTGAATGGTGGTGCGTACAGGCTCAAAGGGCCGAATGGCACCTATTGTCTATCCAAGTACCTGTCTAACTGTTCCTTAAACGTTGGGATAGTCCCAGCCTCAACTACCTTCTCCATCCACCCACCAAAAGATGGGAAAAAGTTATCCCTCAGATTCCTGTTAAATATTTTCCCCTTCACCTTGAACGTACACCGATCAGCCAAACCATTATGCCCACCTGCCTAATATGCTGTTGGCCCTCCGTGTGCAACCCCATACGCAGCAGGGTGCGATGCACTGTGTATTGTGACACATTCCTCCCGTGACCACCATTAACGTTTTCTGTGACTTGTGCCACAGTCGACCTTCTGCCGGTTCGGACCAGACGGGATAGCCTTCATTGCCCTCGCGCATCGATGAGCCTTGGGCACCCGGTTGTCCAAGCCTGTCGCCGGTTTGTGGTTTGTCCCTCCTCGGACCAGTCAGTAGGTACTCACCACTGCTGACCGGGAGCACCCCACAAGCCTTGCCGTTTCAGAGATGCTCTGACCCAGTCGTCTGGCCATAACAATTTGGCCCTTGTCAAAGTGGCTCAGGTCTTTACTCCTGCCCATTTCTCCTGCATCCAACACGTCTACTTCAAGAACTGACTGTTCACTTGCTGCCTGATATATCCCACCCCTTGACGGGTGCCATTGTAACAAGATAACCAATGTTATTCACTTCACCAAATGCTGGAGTAACTCAGCAGGTCAGGCAGCATCTCAGGAGAGAAGGAATGGGTGACATTTCGGGTCGAGACCCTTCTTCAGTCTGAAGGGTCTCGACCCATTCCTTCTCTCCTGAGATGCTGTCTGACCTGCTGAGTTACTCCAGCATTTGGTGAATAAATACCTTTGATTTGTACCAGCATCTGCAGTTATTTGATTCACTTCACCTGTCAGTGGTCATAATGTTTTGGCTGATCAGTGCAAGTCCTCCGGTCCTCGATTCCCCTACTCTGGGCAAGAGACTCTGTGCATCCTCCCATCTATTCCTCTCATGATTTTGTACACCTCCATAAGATCACCCCTCAACCTCCTGCGCTCCATGGAATAGAGACCCAGCCTGTTCAACCTCTCCCTGTAGCTCACACCCTCTGGTCCTGGCATCATCCTTGTGATCATATATGGCTGCCCTTGCCCCCAGAGCTCTGGAAGTGCTTATACTGCAGTAGATTTGAACAACACTACCTGCACTAACAGCACTTTGGAACTCCAGGGGACTAGATCTGGAGAGGGCTCTCAACCATTGGTACAGTGGGTAGAGCTGATGAATCACAGCGCCAGGGACCCAGGTTCGATCCTGACCTCAGGCCTTGCCTGTGTGTATATCTTAGTTTAGAGATGCAGCGCGGAAACAGGCCCTTCGACCGCCCAGCGATCCCCGCACACTAACACCATCCTACCCACAACAGCGACAATTCACCATTTTACCAAAGGCAAATAACCTACAAACCTGGAGCGTGGGAGGAAACCGAAGATCTGGGAGGAATCCCACGCAGGTCACGGGGAGAACGTACAAACTGCGTACAGACGGCGCCCGTAGTCGGGATCAAACCAGGGTCTCTGGCGCTGCAAGGCAGCAACTCTACCACTGCGCCACCATGCTGCCCTATTACATGTATGCGTGTGTTTAGGTATGTATGTGTGTACATGTCGAATGTGTGTAAATATACACATATGTGCGTTTACGTATGTGTGAATGTGTGTATATATATACACACACACTCAAACACACAGACGCACATATATGCAAATACACACACACAAGAGTACACATTCTCCCTGCGACCACACCAAAGACATGCAGGATTGCCGGTCTGTAAATTGTCTCCAGTGTGCGTAGGATAGTGCGAGTGTATAGGTGACCGCTGGTCGTCGTGGACTTGGTGGGCCCAGGGGCCTGTTTCCTCGCTAGGTCTTTCACTATATGAAATCTCCGTCACCTTGTGATCACCAGACAGGAGCGTCGAGGCTGAAGCACTTCTCAACGCAACACCCAAATCCACGGGGAGGGATCGCACGCGGTCACGGGGAGAACGTTGCAAACTCCACGCACGCAGACGGCACTCAACGTCAGAATGGAGCCGGGGTCTCTGGCGCTGTGAGGCAGCGGCTCTACCCTCTGCACCAAAACTGCGAGCGGATTTGCCTCAAAGAGCGCAGGACTTTAGAGATGCAGTGCGGGAACAGGCCCTTCGGCCCACTGAGCCCGTGCAGACCAGCGATCCCCGCACACTTTCACCACCCTACACACACCCGGGACAGTTTACAGAAGCCAATCAACCTACAAACCTGTACGTCTTTGGAATGTGGAAGGAAACCGGAGCGCCCGGAGAAAATCCACACGGCCTTGGGGAGTGGATGGGAACGTGGGCAACAGAGAACTAGTGTGAAGGGGTGATCGATGGCAGTCGTGCAATCAGTGGGCCGAAGGGACTGGTCCCATGATTCCGATCAGGAAATACACAACTACTTAAACGTTACTTTGGAAATTGATCACCAGGAAAAAAAATGTTGGCTTGGAGCAAACAGTTTAGGGGAGAAAAAAAACCCTGTTTCCATGTAACCGATAGTTGGCGTGGACCCAGTAGGCTGAAGGGCCTGTTTCCATGCTACAAGGCTAAACTGTGGGATTCTGCTTTAAATGAGAGAATGCCAAGTTTGTGACACGAGGACAACCACTTGGCTGTAGACAACAGGTGCAGGAGGAGGCCATTCGGCCCTTCCAGCCAGCATCGCCATTCACCGTGATCATCCACAATCAGTACCCCGTTCCTGCCTTCTCCCCATACCCCCTGACTCTGCTATCATTAAGAGCTCTATCTAACTCTCTCTTGAATTGGCCTCCACTGCCTTTTGAGGCAGAGAATTCCACAGCTTCACAACTCTCTGACTGAAATTCTTTTCCTCGTCTCCGTTCTAAATGGCCTACCCCTTATTCTTAAACTGTGTGTGGCCCCTGGTTCGGGACTCTCCCAACACCGGGAACATGTTTCCTGTCTCTAACGTGTCCAACCCCTTAATAATCTGATGTTTCAATAAGATCCCCTCTCATCCTTCTAAATTCCAGAACATACAAGCCCAGTCGCTCCAGTCTTTGTACATACGACAGTCGCGCCATTCCGGGACCGGGCCAGCACCTCAAGTGCAGCTCATGCCCACCACCACCCAGACTTGGCCACAGGGCACCTCACAGGTAACACCCAGCCAGCGGCTCACTAGAACGCAGTGTGAAAGGGTTAAATGCTTTAAATACATAACAGATGCATGAGGGGGTACAGGACTATCTTTTGTAGCTTCGTAATTCTTCATTAGCTAGGCTTTCTCTAGTGGGGAAGTGCTAGACAAACCCAGACTGCTGGGCTTAGGCTGCTGTATATTGGAACCAGGACTAATACCTTTAGAAATCTGTCCTTCATGTTCTTCCCTTGATGTACCTGGCTATGAAAGAGAGACAATCTCAGAGTTGCCGGGAGGGTGTTAACAAACGACAGCATTTTGGGACCATGACCAATGCCTTAAGGAAGGTGTGTTTTTGATCTTTACAGTATAAAACATCCGGTCCAGACTTTGTTCTGGGGAGTGGTGGCTGGGGACAGTCAAGTGCTGGGGGCTGGATACTTGATTGATGTACATCCTGATACTCCCGCTGGCTGATCAACATGTTCCCAATGTTGGGGGAGTCCAGAACCAGGGGCCACAGTTTAAGAATAAGGGGTAGGACATTTAGAACTGAGAACTTTTTCAGTCAGAGAGTTGTGAATCTGTGGAATTCTCTGCCTCAGAGGGTAGTGGAGGCCAATTCTCTGAATACTTTCAAGAGAGAGCTAGATAGAGCTCTTAAGGATAGCGGAGTCAGGGGGTATGGGGAGAAAGCAGGAATTGGGTACTGATTGAGAATGATCATCCATGATCACATTGAATGGCGGTGCTGGCTCAAAGGGCCGAATGGCCTACTCCTGCACCTATTGTCTATTAAAGCTTGTGTTGGTTTACCTAACCCATCGTGTGTTGTCTGTTTTACGAAGAGAACTTTAACACGTGCAGGGAACGATCCTTCAAGAGATCCCAGGACAGAACTGCTCAGGATGAAGTAAGCCAAGGGCTGGCCCGGCTGTGCTGGAAGGAACAGCAGATGTTGGTTTAAACCGAAGGTAGACACGAAAAGCTGGAGTAACTCAGCAGGTCAGGCAGCATCTCTGGAGGAAAGGAATAGGTGACGTTTCGTGTCTCGACCCAAAACATCACCGATTCCTTTTCTCCGCAGCGGTAGAGTTGCTGCCTCACAGCGCCAGAGACCCGGGTTCGACCCTGACTACGGGCGCTGTCTGTGCGGAATTTGTACGTTCCCCGTGACCTGCATGGGTTTTCACCGGGTGCTCCGGTTTCCTCCCACACTCCCAAAGACGTGCAGGTTTCGTAGGTTGATTGGCTTCGGTAAAAATGGTAAATTGCCCCTGGCTGCGTGTAGGATAGTGCACGTGCTCGCCGATCGCTGGTCGGCGTGGACTCGGTGGGCCTGTTTCCGCGCTGCATGTCTGAGGTAAATGAGTGAGGGCACAGTGGCGTGTTAGGCTTGGCTGTGTGGTGCTGCAAATGCCCACAGTGCAGTAGATACTATGTCTTTACTATCCGCACTGTCAGCACTTTAGCACTATCACTGCCCAGAGACAGGCAACATTGACCCAGACGATGCGGGCGGCACGGTGGCGCAGCAGTAGAGTTGCTGCCTTACAGCGAATGTAGCACCAGAGACCCGGGTTCCATCCCGACTACGGGCGCCATCTGTACGGAGTTTGCACATTCTCCCCGTGACCTGTGTGGAGTTTTCTCCGAGATCTTCGGTTTCCTCCCACACTCCAAAGTCGTACAGGTTTGTAGGTTAATTGGCTTGGTAAATGTTTTTAAAAAATGGTCCCTGGTGGGTGTAGGATAGTGTTAATGTGCGGGGATCGCTGGTCGGTGCGGACCCGGTGGGCCGAAGGGCCTGTTTCCGCGCTGTATCTCTAAACTAATCTAAAAGGGACGGTCGATGTTCTTTGGAATGAACATTGACTTCTCCAACTTCAAGTAATCCTTGCGTTCCCTCTCTCTCCATCCCTCCCCCTTCCCAGTTCTCCCACCAGTCTGACCTTCCCCTGATTGAATTATTATCTCTGTTTGCTTTGTTCTCACCTTCCCCCAATGATCTATTCTACATTTTCCTTATAGACAATAGGTGCAGGAGGAGGCCATTCGGCCCTTCGGGCCAGCACCGCAGTGGGTTCATGTGCGGGGATCACTGGTCGGCGCGGACCCAGTGGGCAGAAAGGGCCTGTTTCCGCGCTGTCTCTCTAAACTAAAGATAAAAGACACAATATGCTAGAGTAACTCAGCGGGGCAGGCAGCATCTCTGGAGAGAAGGAATGGGCGATGTTTTGGGTCAAGACCCTTCTTCAGGCTGGGGGTCAGGGGAGAGGGAGACACTGAGATAAGGAAGGGCATGGTGTGAAAACGAGACGTCAAAGGGGACAGGGGTCAAGGAAAATGTGGAACAGATCATTGTTGGCTAGGGGAAGGCGACAACGAAGCAAACAGAGATAGAAATTAAATCAGGGGGACAAACAGACTGGTCGGAGAACTGACAATGGGGAGGGACTGAGAGAGAGGGAAAGCAAGGTTTACTTGGACAGCAGAGAAGTCAATATTCATGACCCAGCCTCTGCTCACTACACTGTATACAGGGCGAGCGATGGTCGGCATGGACCCGTTGGGCCGAAGGGCCTGACTACACACTGTATCTCTGGAACTAAACTAAACCACTGCATCAGAGATGCATCAATAGTGAAAGGCCTGGATAGAGTGGATGCGGAGAGGGCATTTCACACGCCCATCCTTTACCCCGCCATTCAATCGTGGCATGGTTTCCCTCTCAAACCCCATTCTCCTGCCTCCTCCCCATAACCCCGTACTAACAAGACTGTGTCAATCTCCATATGAGGGCGTGCAGCGTAGGTTTACTAGGTTAATTCCCGGAATGGCGGGACTGTCGTATGTTGAAAGACTGGAGCGACTAGGCTTGTATACACTGGAATTTAGAAGGATGAGAGGAGATCTTATCGAAACGTACAAGATTATCAAGGGGTTGGACACGTTAGAGGCAGGAAACATGTTCCCAATGTTGGGGGAGTCCAGAACCAGGGGGCCACAGTTTAAGAATAAGGGGTAGGCCATTTAGAACTGAGATGAGGAAAACCTTTTTCAGTCAGAGTTGTGAATCTGTGGAATTCTCTGCCTCAGAAGGCAGTGGAGGCCAATTCTCTGAATGCATTCAAGAGAGAGCTAGATAGAGCTCTTAAGGATAGCGGTGTCAGGGGGTATGGGGAGAAGGCAGGAACGGGGTACAGATTGAGAATGATCAGCCATGATCACATTGAATGGCGGTGCTGGCTCGAAGGGCCGAATGGCCTCCTCCTGCACCTATTGTCTATTGTCTATTAAATATATCGATCGATTTTACCTCCACCGCCGTCTGTGTCAATGAGTTCCACAGATTTAACACCCTCTGGTTAAAGAAACTCCTCCTCATCCCCTTCCTAATGGTAAGTCTTTTAATTCTGAGGCTGTGACCTCTGGTCCTAGACTCTCCCGCTGGTGGAAACATCCTCTAGAGACAGTCACGGAGTGTGCAAACAGGCCCCATGGCCCAACTTGCCCACACCGGCCAACATGTCAATAGACAATAGACAATAGACAATAGACAATAGGTGCAGGAGTAGGCCATTCAGCCCTTCGAGCCAGCACCGCCATTCAATGCGATCATGGCTGATCACTATCAATCAGTACCCCGTTCCTGCCTTCTCCCCATACCCCCTCACTCCGCTATCCTTAAGAGCTCTATCCAGCTCTCTCTTGAAAGCATCCAACGAACTGGCCTCCACTGCCTTCTGAGGCAGAGAATTCCACACCTTCACCACCCTCTGACTGAAAAAGTTCTTCCTCATCTCCGTTCTAAATGGCCTACCCCTTATTCTCAAACTGTGGCCCCTTGTTCTGGACTCCCCCAACATTGGGAACATGTTATCTGCCTCTAATGTGTCCAATCCCCTAATTATCTTATATGTTTCAATAAGATCCCCCCTCATCCTTCTAAATTCCAGTGTATACAAGCCCAATCGCTCCAGCCTTTCAACATACGACAGTCCCGCCATTCCGGGAATTAATCTAGTGAACCTACGCTGCACGCCCTCCATAGCAAGAATATCCTTCCTCAAATTTGGAGACCAAAACTGCACACAGTACTCCAGGTGCGGTCTCACCAGGGCCCGGTACAACTGTAGAAGGACCTCTTTGCTCCTATACTCAACTCCTCTTGTTACGAAGGCCAACATTCCATTGGCTTTCTTCACTGCCTGCTGAACCTGCATGCTTCCTTTCATTGACTGATGCACTAGGACACCCAGATCTCGTTGAACTCCCCCTCCTCCTCCCATCTTACACTAGTCCCACCTGCCTGCGTTTGGTCCATATCCCTCCAAACCCGTCCTATCCACGTACCTGTCTGAATGTTTCTTAAACATCGTCATGGTCTCTGCCTCAACTACCTCGTTCCCTACACCCTCTGTGTGAAAACGTTACCCCTCAGGTCCCGATTAAATCTTCCCCCCCCTCATGTTAAAACCCCACTCGTGGGAGAGAGAGTCTTGGTCCAGAGGCCACAGCCTTGAATACTGTGTGTGTGTGGGGGTACTGGGGGTGTGTGTGGGGTACTGGGGGTGTGTGTTGGGGACTGGGTGTGTGTGTGGGTACTGGGTGTGTGTGTTGGGGTACTGGGTGTGTGTGTGTGGGGTACTGGGTGTGTGTGTGTGTTGGGGTACTGGGTGTGTGTGTGGGGGTACTGGGTGTGTGCGTGTGTGGGGGTACTGGGGGGGGTGTGTGGGAGTACTGGGGGGGTGTGTTGGGGTACTGGGGGGTGTGTGTGTGTGTGGGGGTACTGGGGGTGTGTGTGTGTGGGGTACTGGGGGTGTGTGTGTGGGGGTACTGGGGGTGTGTGTGTGTGTTGGGGTACTGGGGTGTGTGTGTGTGTGTGGGGTACTGGGGGTGTGTGTGTGGGGGGGATACTGGGGGGGGTGTGTGTGGGGTACTGGGGGTGTGTGTGTGTGTGGGGTACTGGGGGTGTGTGTGTGGGGGTACTGGGGGTGTGTGTGTGTGTTGGGGTACTGGGGTGTGTGTGTGGGGTACTGGGGTGTGTGTGTGTGTGTTGGGGTACTGGGGGGAGTGTGTGTGTGTGTGGGGTACTGGGGGTGTGTGTGTGGGGTACTGGGGGTGTGTGTGTGTGTGTGGGGGGTACGGGGTGTGTGTGTGGGGGATACTGGGGGTGTGTGTGGGGGGTACTGGGGGTGTGTGTGTGTGTGTGTGGGGGGGTACTGGGGGTGGTGTGTTGGGGTACTGGGGGTGTGTGTGTGTGGGGTACTGGGGGTGTGTGTGTGTGGGGGTACTGGGGGTGTGTGTGTGTGTGTGTGTGTGGGGGTACGGGGGGTGTGTGTGTGTGTGGGGGTACTGGGGGGGAGGTCTCTGCGTGTGGGGGTACTGGGTGTGTGTGTGTGTGTGTGTGTGTGTGTGTGTGTGTGTGTGTGTGTGTGTGTGTGTGTGTGTGTGTGTGTGTGTGTGTGTGTGTGTGTGTGGGGGGGTACTGGGTGTGTGTGTGTGTGTGTAGGGTACTGGGGGTGTGTGTGTGTGTGTGTTGGGGAGTCTGTGTGTGGGGGTACTGGGGGTGTGTGTGTGTGTGTGTTGGGGAGTCTGTGTGTGGGGGTACTGGGGGTGTGTGTGGGGGTACTGGGGGTGTGTGTGTGTGTGTGTGTGTGGGGGTGTGTGTGTGGGTGTGTGTGTGTGTGTGTGTGTGTGGGGGGGTACTGGGGGTGTGTGTGTGTGTGTGTTGGGGAGTCTGTGTGTGGGGGTACTGGGGGTGTGTGTGGGGGTGTGTGTGGGGGTACTGGGTGTGTGTGTGTGTGTGTGTGTGTGTGTGTGTGTGTGTGTGTGGGGGTACTGGGTGTGTGTGTGTGTGTGTGTGTGTGTGTGTGTGTGTGTGTGTGTGTGTGTGTGTGTGTGTGTGTGTGGGTACTGGGTGTGTGTGTGTGTGTGTGTGTGTGTGTGTGTGTGTGTGTGGGGGGGGTACTGGGTGTGTGTGTGTGTGTGTGTGTGTGTGTGTGTGTGTGTGTGTGTGTGTGTGTGTGTGTGTGTGTGTGTGTGTGTGTGGGGGTACTGGGTGTGTGTGTGTGTGTGTGTGTGTGTGTGTGTGTGTGTGTGGGGGTACTGGGTGTGTGTGTGGGTGTGTGTGTGTGTGTGTGTGTGTGTGTGTGTGTGGGGGTACTGGGTGTGTGTGTGTGTGTGTGTGTGTGTGTGTGTGTGTGTGTGTGTGTGTGTGTGTGTGGGGGTACTGGGTGTGTGTGTGTGTGTGTGTGGGGGGGGGGTACACACCAGTGCGATGGAGATACGCAGGATGGACAGCAGGGTGCGGGGGGAGGTGAAGGTGGTGTCCTTGTTGACCCTTGACTCCTTCCTCATCTCCACGTAGGCGGCAGTGATGTAGTCAGCTAGCGATTCGGGGATCACCGGCTCCTTCGTCTTGCACAGCGTGATGTAGCGCCTGGACGGGAGGGAGAGAGGGAGAGGGTCGGCACGGTCACACACGATCCTGTACGGGAGGGGGAGAGGGGAAGGCCGGCACGGTCACACACGATCCTGTACGGGAGGGGAGGGGCGGCACGGTCACACACGTTCCTGAACGGGAGGAGAGGGAGAGTGGAAGGCCGGCACAGTCACACACGTTCCTGAACGGGAGGGAGAGAGAGGAAGGTCGGCAGTCACACGTTCCTGAACGGGAAGGAGAGAGGGGAAGGCCGGCACGGTCACACACGTTCCTGAACGGGAGGAGGAGAGGGGAAGGCCGGCACGGTCACACACGTTCCTGAACGGGAGGGAGAGAGGGGAAGGCCGGCACGGTCACACACGTTCCTGAACGGGAGGAGAGGGGGAGAGAGGAAGGTCGGCACGGTCACACACGTTCCTGAACGGGAGGAGAGGGAGAGGGGAAGGCCGGCACGGTAACACACACGTTCCTGAACGGGAGGAGAGGGAGAGAGGGGAAGGCCGGCACGGTCACACACGTTCCTGAACGGGAGGAGGAGAGGGGAAGGCCGGCACGGTCACACACGTTCCTGAACGGGAGGAGAGGGGAAGGCCGGCACGGTCACACACGATCCTGAACGGGAGGGAGAGAGGGGAAGGCCGGCACGGTCACACACGTTCCTGAACGGGAGGAGAGGGGAAGGCCGGCACGGTCACACACGATCCTGAACGGGAGGGAGAGAGGGGAAGGCCGGCACGGTCACACACGTTCCTGAACGGGAGGAGAGGGGGAGAGAGGAAGGTCGGCACGGTCACACACGTTCCTGAACGGGAGGAGAGGGAGAGGGGAAGGCCTGCACGGTCACACACGTTCCTGAACGGGAGGAGAGGGGGAGAGAGGAAGGTCGGCACGGTCACACACGTTCCTGAACGGGAGGAGAGGGAGAGGGGAAGGCCGGCACGGTCACACACGTTCCTGAACGGGAGGGAGAGGGGAAGGCCGGCACGGTCACACACGTTCCTGAACGGGAGGGAGAGAGTGGAAGGCCGGCACGGTCACACACGTTCCTGAACGGGAGGGAGAGAGTGGAAGGCCGGCACGGTCACACACGTTCGGGTGGGGACAGGAAAGGTTTAGAGGGACGCGGGCCAGACGGGACGAGTGTAAACGAGGGAGCGACGTGGTCGGCAGGGACTGGTTGGGCCAAAGGGCCTGTTCCGTGCTGTGTGACTCTACATCACGTGTGGTCAGCCCACACGCACGAGACAAAACACATCAGACCACGGCACACGTGCAACACAGACGGACGGCGCAGACACAGAGAGACCACCCAGATACAGACGGATGACGCAGGCACAGACGGACGACCCAGACAGACAGATGACCCAGACGGACGACCCAGACGGATGACGCAGGCACAGACAGACACCGCAGACAGACAAATAGACGGCGCAGACACAGAACGCAGACACAGGCAGACGACGCAGACGCAGACAAACGACGGACACAGGACATAGATAGACAGACGACGCAGACAGACGGACGACGCAGAAACAGACAGACGGACGACGCAGACATGGATGGACGACGCAGACAGACGGACGATGCAGACAGACAAACGACACAGGCACAAACAGACGACGCAGACAGACAGACGGACGACGCACAGACAGACGGACGACGCACAGACAGACGGACGACGCAGACAAACGACGCACAGACGGACGACGCAGACAGACAAACGACTCACAGACGACGCAGACAGACGGATGACACAGACGGACGACACAGACAGACAAACGACTCACAGACGACGCAGACAGACAGTCGACGCAGAAAGACAGACAGACGATACTGTACCTCATGAGCTTCATGTCGAGCGGCTGGAACTGGGAGGGGGGCTGTTTGCAGTGCTGGTGAACATAGGTGATGTGTTGAGCAAGCCTGAGGGGTGAGGGACAGAAGGTCAGACACAGGTCACCCCACCGCACGCAGCTAAACAAGGGAGGAACAAATTTGGGCAACTCCTCTGCTTCGCGTCAGAGACCAGCACCAACCCAAGCGACTGCCATGTATCTGCCCACTCACCCAACCTACCCAAGTCACCCTGCAGCCTCATAGCATCCTCCTCGCAGCTCACACTGCCACCCAGCTTTGTGTCATCCGCAAACTTGGAGATGTTACATTTAATTATCTCGTCTAAATCGTTAATGTATATTGTAAATAACAGGGGTCCCAGCACCGAGCCTTGCGGCACCCCACTAGTCACTGCCTGCCATTCTGGAAAGGACCCGTTAATTACTACTCTTTGCTTCCTGTCTGCCAACCAGTTCTCTATCCATGTCAATACCCTACCCCCAATGCCATGTGCTCTAATTTTGCACACTAATCTCACGTGTGGGACCTTGTCAAAGGCTTTTTGAAAGTCCAGATACACTACATCCACTGGCTCTCCCTTGTCCAATCTACTTGTTACATCCTCAAAACATTCCAGAAGATTAGTCAAGCATGATTTACCCTTCATAAATCCATGCTGACTTTGACCGATCCTGTCACTGATTCCCATAACATCTTTAATAATCGACTCCACCATCTTCCCCACTACCGATGTCAGGCTAACTGGTCTGTAATTCCCCGTTTTCTCTCTCCCTCCTTTCTTAAAAAGTGGGGTTACATTGGCTAACCCTCCAGTCAGTCCACAGGAACTGATCCAGAGTTGAGAGAACATTGAAAAATGATCACCAATGCATCCACGATTTCTAGGGTCACCTCCTTGAGTACTCTGGGATTCAGACCATCAGGCCCTGGGGATGTATCTGCCTTCAGTCCCAACAGTTTACCTGACACCATTTTCTGACCAATGTGGATTCCCCTCAGTTCCTTCCTCCCACTAGATCCTCGGTCTCCTAGTATTGCCGGGAGATTGTTTGTGTCTTCCTCAGTGAAGACAGAACCAAAGTACTCGTTTAAATGTTCTGCCATTTCTCTGTTTCCCCATTATAAATTCACCTGTCCCTGACTGTAAGGGACCTACATTCATCTTCACTAATCTTTACCTAAAGAAACTTTTACAGTCAGTTTTTATATTCCCTGCAAGCTTTCTTTCATGCTGATGCAGTGAACAGATTGGGTGGACGCACAGAGTCTCTTGCCCAGAGCGGGGGAATCGTGAAGCAGAGGACATAGGCGGGCAGTGAAGGGAGAGGGGATTTTAAGTTTTTTAGTTTAGAGACACAGCCCTTTGGCCCCCCAAGTCCACGCCGAACACCAATCCCCACACATCAACAGTAGCCTACACACACTACGGACAATTTATACCACAGGTTTCCAACCTGGGGTAAGTTTACCCCCATAGGGTAAATATCGCCTACCATTATTGTTATTTGAACTTAAAATAATAATGTTAAAAACAGTATTTTACATTTTCCCCTTTGTCAGTTGCTTTATTATGGTGGAAGTGTAAACTCAAATTACTGAACAAAACAGGGTGGGGGTAAATTTACTTTCGAAAAGTTTTAGATTTTTTAGATTTAGATTTAGAGATACAGCGCGGAAACCGGCCCTTCGGCCCACTGGGTCCGTGCCGCCCAGTGATCCCCGCACACTAACACTATCCTACACACACTAGGGACAATTTTTACATTTACCCAGTCAATTAACCTACAAACCTGCACGTCTTTGGAGTGTGGGAGGAAACCGAAGATCTCGGAGAAAACCCACGCAGGTCAAGGGGAGAACGTACAAACTCCGTACAGACGGCGCCCGTAGTCGGGATCGAACCTGAGTCTCCGGCGCTGCATTCGCTGTAAGGCAGCAACTCTACCGCTGCACGGCCCATAGTTGCCAGGGGTAAACGGGACGATAAAGCCCTGATTTATATTCACACCAAGCCAATCAGCCTACAAAGCTGCACGTCTTTGGAGTGTGGGAGGAAACCGGAGCGCCCAGAGAAAACCCACGCAGGTCACGGGGAGAACAGGCACGTACAGGCAGCACCCGTAGTCGGGATGGAACCCGGGTCTCTGGCGCTGTAAAGCAGCAACTCTACCGCTGCGCTACCGTGCCGCCCACTACAACTAACTAACTTGCAAAGTAAAACAAAATGTGGATCGACCCTCCCTCCCTCCCTCCGCTCACCAAACCCAGGCCCGTTAGAGACCAGGTTTCTGTCCCTCTCTGCTTCTCCAACACCACCATTCATTCCCCCTTCAGTCTTCCCATCAAAGGCTGGCATCCAGCCATGGGATAATCCCCACCCTCCCTGTTTATCGAGTGGATATATAATTACTGATGCTCTGAAGAGATTGGATAGACGCACAGAATCGGGGGAATCCAGAACCAGACATCGGTTTAAGGTGAGGGAAGGAAGATTTGAAAGGAATCTGAGGGTACCTTATCAGGCAAGAGGTCAAAAGAATAGGAATAGAACGAAGCCATTCGGCCCATCAAGTCTACTCTGCCATTCAATCCATGGCTGATCTATCTCTCCGTTCTCCTGATCCCATGACCATCGGCTTGATTGAGTGGCGGCTGACCCACGGCCTAACTCTGCTCCTGGAGCAGATGGACACAGGCACACAAACCTCAGGTCGTTTTCCCGGTCGGGCTTGTCCTGAATCAGCCACAGCAGGTCGAACCTGGAGAGCAGGGCGGCAGGGAGCTGGACGTTCTGCTCGATGGTCTTCTTGGGGTTGTAGCGTCCGTAGGCAGGGTTGGCCGCAGCCAGTATGGAGCAGCGTGCGTTCAGCGTTGTCATAATGCCCGCCTGCAACGAGAGGCACCGTCACCCACACGCCGTCTCACCGCACCGACACCGACAGCCCCCCCGGACACGTTCAACCCAACCGGAACCTCCCCCAACCACAGGGGAGACGCTTCTTGGAGGGAACGCGAGGGGGAGACGCTTCCTGTTGGAGGGAACGTGAGGGGGGGCGTTCTTGTTGGAGGGAACGTGAGGGGGAGAGGCTTCTTAGAGGGAACGTGAGGGGGAGACGTTCATATTGGAGGAAAGGTGAGGGGGAGACGCTTCTTGGAGGGAACGTGAGGGGGGGCGTTCTTGTTGGAGGGAACGTGAGGGGGAGACGCTTCCTGTTGGAGGGAAGGTGAGGGGAGACGCTTCTTGTTGGAGGGAAGGTGAGGGGGAGACGCTTCTTGTTGGGGGGAAGGTGAGGGGGAGACACTTCTTGTTGGGGGGAAGGTGAGGGGGAGACACTTCTTCTTGGAGGGAAGGTGAGGGGGAGACACTTCTTGGAGGGAACGTGAGGGGAGACGCTTCTTGGAGGGAAGGTGAGGGGGGGACACTTGTTGGAGGGAAGGTGAGGGGGAGACACTTCTTGGAGGGAACGTGAGGGGAGACGCTTCTTGGAGGGAAGGTGAGGGGGGGACACTTGTTGGAGGGAAGGTGAGGGGGAGACACTTCTTGGAGGGAACGTGAGGGGGAGACGTTCTTGTTGGAGGGAACGTGAGGGGGGGACACTTGTTGGAGGGAAGGTGAGGGGGAGACGCTCTTGTTGGAGGGAACGTGAGGGGGAGACACTTCTTGGAGGGAAGGTGAGGGGCAGACCTTCTTATTGAAACATATAAGATAATTAGGGGATTGGACACATTAGAGGCAGGAAACATGTTCCCAATGTTGGGGGAGTCCAGAACAGGGGTCCACAGTTTAAAAATAAGGGGTAGGCCATTTAGAACGGAGATGAGGAAGAACTTTTTCAGTCAGAGAGTGGTGAGGGTGTGGAATTCTCTGCCTCAGAAGGCAGTGGAGGCCAGTTCGTTGGATGCTTTCGAGAGCTGGATAGAGCTCTTAAGGATAGCGGAGTGAGGGGGTATGGGGAGAAGGCAGGAACGGGGTACTGATTGAGTGATCAGCCATGATCGCATTGAATGGCGGTGCTGGTTCGAAGGGCTGAATGGCCTCCTCCTGCACCTATTGTCTATTGTTGGAGGGAAGGTGAGGGGGAGACGTTCTTGTTGGAGGGAAGGTGAGGGGGAGACGCTTCCTGTTGGAGGGAACGTAAGGGGGGGACGTTCTTGTTGGAGGGTACTTGCCTTTGCGATGGAGATGGTCTGCTGTTCCATCACCTCGTGGATAGCAGTCCTGTCGGAGTCCATCATCTTGTCAAACTCGTCGATGCAGCAGACGCCCTGGTCAGCCAGCACCAGCGCCCCGCCCTCCAGGATCATCTCTCCCGTCACCGTGGCCTTCATCACTGCCGCCGTCAGCCCCACGCCCGATGAACCGCGGCCCGTCGTGTACTGACCTGCGGGTACAGCCTCGTTATTGCCACTCGCGGACCCCAGCGCAACCCGGACAGCGAAAGGCGCAGGAAAAAAACTTGCAGATGCTGGTCCAGATCAAAGGTAGACACAACATGCTGGAGTAACTCAGCGGGGCAGGCAGCATCTGAAGAAGGGTCTCGACCCAAAACATCACCCATTCATTCAGAGTCTGAAGAAGGGTCTCAACCCAAATCATCACCCATTCATTCAGTCTCAAGGGTCTCGACCCAAAACATCACCCTTTCATTCAGAGTCTGAAGAAGGGTCTCAACCCAAATCATCACCCATTCATTCAGAGTCTCAAGGGTCTCAATCCGAAACATCACCCATTCCGTCAGTCAGAAGAAGGGTCTCGACCCAAAACATCACCCATTCTTCAGTCTGAAGAAGGGTCTCGACCCAAAACATCACCCATTCTTCAGTCTGAAGAAGGGTCTCGACCCAAAACATCACCCATTCTTCAGTCTGAAGAAGGGTCTCGACCCAAAACATCACCCATTCTTCAGTCTGAAGAAGGGTCTCGACCCAAAACATCCAAAGACACACTCCAAAGACGTACAGGTATGTAGGTTAATTGGCTGGGTAGATGTAAAAAATTGTCCCTAGTGGGTGTAGGATAGTGTTAATGTGCGGGGATCACTGGGCGGCACGGACTTGGAGGGCCGAAAAGGCCTGTTTCCGGCTGTATATATATATGATATGATATGATATGATAATCACCCATTCTTCAGTCTGAAGAAGGGTCTCAACCCAAATCATCACCCATTCTTCAGTCTGAAGAAGGGTCTCGACCCAAAAAATCACCCATTCATTCAGAGTCTGAAGAAGGGTCTCAACCCAAAACGTCACCTAGAGGTGCTGCCTGTCCCACTGAGTTACTCCAACAGTTTGTGTCCATCTCCAATACCTAAAGGGGCCGCTCCTTGCCTTCTGGCTGCACTTCACACCCACCTCCCTCATCTTTGGACCCCCTGTGCGTAGGGGAGAGGGTGGGGTGGGGGGGGGTGAAGATGTCCTGGTCACGTTGCATCCTGGGCCAGGCCAAGCTGGCCATCTGTGAGTCACGGCGCCGGGCGGAAGAGGGCTCTGCCCGAGCCGGCTGCCTGCCCCTTTTCCGGGGTCACGTCCACGCCCGGGCGGCACGAGAGAGGGTCTACGCGCTGCCCAAAGGCACCCTGGGGGATCTCCGGGAAAGCGGGGGGTGGAATACATCCTTGACAAGGATTGTGAAATAGTTATTTAAGATTCAGAATTGAAGAATATTTGTTTTACCCCGTTTTGTGGTGGTGGGTTTGTTTGTATTGTTTTGTATAGTCCATATCATCAACAGAAAACAGTGAGCGGCCTGGATAGAGTGGATGTGGAGAGGAGGTTTCCACTAGTGGGAGAGTCTAGGACCAGAGGGCACAGCCTCAGAATAAAAGGGCGCACTTTTCGGAAGGAGATGAGGAGAAACTTCTTTAGCCAGAGGGTGGTGAATCTGTGGAATTCTTTGCCACAGACGGCTGTGGAGGCCACAAGTCAGTGGGTATTTTTAAGGCAGAGATAGATTCTTGATTAGTGCGAGTGTCAGGGGTTATGGAGTTAGGAGGGAGATAGATCAGCCATGATTGAATGGCGGAGTTGACTTAATCTGCTCTTATCACTTCTGACCTTGTGATCTTACGAGCATGTGACATTCACTTTAGACTTTCTTTTAGTCAGAGGGCGGTGAATCTGTGGAATTCATTGGCACAGACGGCTGTGGAGGCCACAAGTCAGTGGATATTTTTAAGGCAGAGATAGATTCTTGATTAGTGCGGGTGTCAGGGGTAATCGGCTGGAGAATGGGGTTAGGGGAGATAGATGTGCCACGATTGAATGGCAGAGTGTACGATGGGCCGAATGGTCTAATTCTGCTCCTATCACTTCTGAATGTGAAAAGCTTCGCTCTGCATGCTGCCCAAAGAGGTTAGATGTACCGTAAGTAAATCTCATCACATCAAACTCAAGTACAACAGGTAGAGCAATGGGGCATAAGAAAATAACTGCAGATGCTGGTACAAATCGATTTATTCACAAAATGCTGGAGTAACTCAGCAGGTCAGGCAGCATCTCGGGAGAGAAGGAATGGGTGACGTTTCGGGTCGAGACACTTCTTCAGACTGATGTCATCAGTCTCGACCCGAAACGTCACCCATTCCTTCTCTCCCGAGATGCTGCCTGACCTGTTGAGTTACTCCAGCATTTTGTGAATAGAGCAATGGGGCAGATGCAGATTGCGGAATAGTTCTCAACATTGTCGCGCACCAGTTACAAAGTCCAACGGCCACGATGCGAGAGAGGGGAATTGGACAGGACCCCAGCTTATGGAAGGGCCGTTCAGACGTGTGGAGTTTGTACGTGGGGCTTTCACCAGTCGCTCCAACACCCCAAAGACGGGCAGGGATGTAGGTTAATATCCCCTCTGTAAATAGGGGCGGCACGGTGGCGCAACGGTAGAGTTGCTGCTTTACAGCGAATGCAGCGCCGGTGACTCAGGTTCGATCCTGACTACGGGTGCTGCACTGTAAGGAGTTTGTACTTTCTCCCCGTGACCTGCATGGGTTTTCTCCGAGATCTTCGGTTTCCTCCCACACTCCAAAGACGTACAGGTATGTAGGTTAATTGGCTGGGTAAATGTAAAGAAAAAAAATTGTCCCTAGTGGGTGTAGGATAGTGTTAATGTACGGGGATCGCTGGGCGGCACGGACTTCGAGGGCCGAAAAGGCCTGTTTCCGGCTGTATATATATGATATGATATGATATGATAAATTGCCCCCAGCGTGTAGCGTGGATGAGAAAGTGGGATGACACTAGTTCCCCATGATGGAGTTCTCAAACACAGGTGGGCCGACGTTTAAAGGTAGGAGGAGGAATTATAGAGGGTCCTGTAGGCAGTTTAATGCTTCAAACAGTGGAGTGGTGCCAGAGGTGGCCGTAGTAAGGTATGGAGGAGTTGGGCTGTCGGGTCTTTATCTGCGCTGAATGCCTCTAAAGACTAAAATCTACTCCGCACTGCAAACCGTCAGCCCGGTACATCGAAACACATTAGATTTAAGCTGCACAAAAACTCAGCGCTGTAGAAGGCTGGCATTACACAGTGGCGCACACAGAGACGCACATACGCACACGGACACACACACGGACAGGCACGCACACACGGACACACACACGCACAGACACACACGCAGACACACACAAACAGACACACACGGACAGACACACACACGGACAGACACACACACACAGAGACACACACACGGACAGACACACACACACACGGACAGACACACACACGGACAGACACACACACACGGACAGACACACGCACACGGACAGACACACGCACACGGACAGACAAGACACACGCACACGGACAGACACTCACACGGACAGACACGCACACACGCACACGGACAGACACACGCACACGGACAGACACACGCACACATGGACAGACACACACACACGGACAAACACACACACACACGGACAGAGACACGCACACACGGACAGGCACGCACACATGGACAGACACACAGGGAAAGACACACACATAGGGGCAGAGACACACACACACGGACAATCACACACATTAACTAGCCCCTGGGTAAGTCCCCCTGACGCCAAGCTCACAGCCCACACATGGCAGCCAGTGTAAGTGGAGTGGGCACTTACTTCTTGGAGCGAGCCGGTCAATGTAGCACAGCAGCTGTGACTTGGCCATGCCGGGATCTCCCATCAGGCAGATGTTGATGTTTCCTGAAAATAACAAGGAGGATCAGCACTGAGTCCAGTCGCGGACGTGACCAGCGGCCAACATTAATTTAGGAGCACAATTTTGACTTAGCATAATTATTATTTATCTGATTGTTTTTGACACTCTTTAAATATATACAAATACGCATACTTTTATATATATACATCCACACTTCTTCACACCCTGCATCCTGTGAAGACTCTATCCCCTACTCCCAATTCCTCCGTCTACGCCGCATCTGCGCCCAGGATGAGGTGTTCATCGGAGATAACCTAGATCATCGGAGATAACCTCATTCTTTAGGGATCGGGGCTTCCCCTCCTCCATTATAGATGAGGCTCTCACTAGGGTCTCTTCTACATCCCGCAGCTCCGC
Source organism: Rhinoraja longicauda (assembly GCF_053455715.1). Lineage (NCBI taxonomy): Eukaryota > Metazoa > Chordata > Chondrichthyes > Rajiformes > Arhynchobatidae > Rhinoraja > Rhinoraja longicauda. The sequence goes on from NC_135986.1 coordinate 11,681,002, forward strand.
TCTTGCTCCCCCTCCCCCCACTCGCAACAAGGACAGGATCCCCCTCGTTCTCACCTTCCACCCCACCAGCCAGCGGATCCAACAAATCATCCAACAACATTTCCGTCACCTACAACGGGACCCCACCACTGGCCATATCTTCCCATCCCCTCTCCTCTCTGCTTTCCGCACAGACCGCTCCCTCCGTAACTCCCTGGTCCATTCGTCCCTTCCCACCCAAACCACGCCCTCCCCGGGCACTTTCCCCTGCAACCGCATGAGATGCAACACCTGTCCCTTTACCTCCCCCATCAACTCCATCCAAGGACCCAAACAGTCTTTCCAGGTGAGACAGAGGTTCACCTGCACCTCCTCCAACCTCATCTATCATACCCGCTGTTCCAGGTGTCAACTTCTCCACATCGGCGAGACCAAACGCAGGCTCGGCGATCGTTTCGCTGAACACCTTCGCTCAGTCCGCCTTAACCAACCTGATCTCCCGGTGGCTCAGCTCTTCAACTCCCCCTCCCACTCCCAATCTGACCTTTCTGTCCTGGGCCTCCTCCATTGTCAGAGTGAGGCCCAGCGCAAATTGGAGGAACAGCACCTCATATTTCGTTCGGGCAGTTTACACCCCAGCGGTATCAACATTGACTTCTCTAACTTCAACTAACCCTTGCTTTCCCTCTCCCTCCATCCCCTCCCCCTTCCCAGTTCTCCCACCAGTCTTACCGCCTCCGACCTATCTCTGTCCCGCACACTCCCCTGACATCAGTCTGAAGAAGGGTCTCGACCCGAAACGCCACCCATACCTTCTCTCCACAGATGCTGCCTGACCCGCTGAGTTACTCCAGCATTTTGTGGCTATCTTTTATATGTGTGTGTGTGTGTGTGTGCACAGATATATTTTGTTGTTGTTTATTATGGGTTTTACAGAGGACTGTGTTTACATGTCCTTTGTGTTGCTGCAAGAATTTCATTTGTTCCGAATTGGGACATGACAATAAAACACTCTTGACTCGTGAAAGGTTTAGCGGGATATGGGCCAAATGCGAGCTATTGGGATGAACTTAGATGCGGCATCTTGCACGGTGTGGACTAGTTGGGCTGAAGGGCCGGTTTCCGTGCTGCTTGGCAATTAGATTTGGGATTCTGTTCGCAGTTAGTTTCGTTATTTTTTCGTTTAGAGAAGCAGCGGGCAAAAAACAGGTCCTTCGGCCCACCGAGTTCGCCCCGACCTACACGTCTTTGGAGTTGTGGGGGGAAACCGAAGATCTCAGAGAAAACCCACGCAGGTTACGGGGAGAACGTACAAACTCCGTACAGACAGCGCCCGTAGTCAGGACCGAACCCGGGTCTCTGGTGTTGTGAGGCAGCAACTCTACCGCTGTGCCTTGAGGACAGGAGAACAGAGTACTGGCGGGGCCAGAGGTACCCTTTTTGGAAGCACTTGGGAGTGCTGGTGCAGGATTCCCAAAAAAGTTGATTTGCACATCGTATCAGCAGCAAGGAAGGCAAACACATTGCGAGCATTTATTTGGAGGGGACTAGAATACAAAAAGAGGGATGTTATGTTGAGGCTCTGTAAGGCACTGGTCTCAACCCATTTGGAGTATTGCAAGTAATTTTGGGCCCCATACCCGAGGAAGGATGTGATGGCTCTGGGGAGAGTTCGGAGGAGGTTTCACCAGAATTATCTCAGGAATTATCTCACATATGATGAGCGTTTGTCAGCACTGGGCCTGTACTCGTGGAGTTGAGAAGGATGAGGGGGGACCTCATTGAAACTCACAGAATAATGAAAGGCCTGGATAGAGTGGATGTGGAGAGGATGCTTCCACTAGTGGGAGAGTCTAGGACTAGAGGTCACAGACTCAGAATAAAAGGACGTTCCTTTAAGAAGACGAGGAGGAATCTCTAGCCAGACGGTGGTGAATCTGTGGAATTCATTCCCAGAAGGTTGTGGAGGCCACGTCAATGGATATTTCTAAGGCAAAGATTGACAGACTCTTGATGAGACGGGTGTCAGGGGTCATGGGGGAGAAGGCAGAAGAATGGGGTTGAGAGGGAAAGATAGACTGAATGGCGGAGTAAACTTGATAGGCCGAATGGCCTAATTCTGCTCCTATCATTTATGAACATCCTACCGCAACCAGAGAGCCGTCCTGAACTACTATCTGCCTCATTGATGGCCAACGGACTATCTTTAGTATAAGAAAATAACTGCAGATGCTGGTGCAAATCAAAGGTATTTATTCACAAAATGCTGGAGTAACTCAGCAGGTCAGGCAGCATCTCGGGAGAGAAGGAATGGGTGACGTTTCGTGTCGAGACCCTTCTTCAGACTGACTATCTTTGATTAGACTTTACCTTGTACTAAACTTTATTCCCTTATCACGTGTCTGCACTGTGGACGGCTCGACTGTAATCATGTATGATTTTAGATTTTTAGATTTAGAGATACAGCGCAGAAACAGGCCCTTCGGCCCACCGGGTCCGCGCCGCCCAGCGATCCCCGCACATTAACACCATCCTACACCCACTAGGGACAATTTTTACATTTGCCCAGCCAATTAACCTACAAACCTGTACGTCTTTGGAGTGTGGGAGGAAACCGAAGATCTCGGAGAAAACCCACGCAGGTCACGGGGAGAACGTACAAACTCCGTACAGACGGCGCCCGTAGTCGGGATCGAACCTGGGTCTCCGGCGCTGCATTCGCTGTAAGGCAGCAACTCTACCGCTGCGCCACCGTGCCGCCCACACTCTTTCAGGTCTTACAGCCGGCAGGCTGGCACGCAACAAAAGCTTTTCTCTGTACCTCAGCACACGTGACAATAAACCACACTGGGAAGGGCAGAAGCTCGCTCTGCCTGTCGCAGTCCTCACCTCTGATCTTCATGCCTTTGGTAGACTGGTTCACCCCTCCGACCAGGAGTAAGAGCAGGGCCTTCTTCACATCGTCGTGGCCATAGATCTCGGGGGCGATTGAAGCCGCCAGCTTCTCGTAGAAGTCATCCTCTGTAACAAGGCACGGACAGAGTGAAGTTTAGTTCAGAGATACAGCGTGCAAACAGGCCCTTCGGCCCACCGGGTCCGCGCCGCCCAGCGATCCCCGCACACTAACACCACCCTACACCCACTAGGGACAATTTGTACATTTACCAAGCCAATTAACCTACAAACCTGCACGCCTTCGGAGTGTGGGAGGAAACCGAAGATCTCGGAGAAAACCCACGCAGGTCACGAGGAGAACGTACAAACTCCGTACAGACGGCGCCCGTAGTCGGGATGGAACCCGGGTCTCCGGCGCTGCATTCGCTGTAAGGCAGCAACTCTACCGCTGCGCCACTGTGACCGCCCAGGGCTAGGGAATTGCAAACTGAAAGAGGGTCCCGACATGAAACATCACCGATCCATGTGCACGAAAGAACTGCAGATGCTGCTTTAAGTCAAAGATAGACACAAAATGCTGGAGTAACTCAGCGGGTCAGGCAGCATCTCTGGAGAGAAGGCATGGGTGACGACCCGAAACGTTACCCATTCCTTCTCTCTAGAGATGCTGCCTGACCCGCTGAGTTAATCGAGAACTGTATCTTATTTTTAAGCTGGCATCTGCAGTTTTTTCGTTTTGGAGATACAGTGCGGAGACAGGCCCTGAGTCTGCGTCATCCAGCGATCCCCGCACAGCAAACACTATCCTACACACACTACGGACAAGTTGTAATTTTACTGAAGACAATTAACCTACAAACCTGTACGTTGTTGGAGTGAAGGAGGAAACCTGTGCCTTGTTGGTACCCACCCTTCACCCCACGCCATAGAATAAACCACCGGGACTGCATGTGACCATGCAACACATACATGTAACTTCTGAGGGCACCGCGCTTACACGCGATCACCACGCTCACACGCGATCACACTTACCCGTGATTTGTTTCAGCTCCTCCTCACTCAGCTCCTGTGTTGCCAACTCGTCATCTTCTGTTTTATTCATCTGACTGATCTTGTGAGCGTCCAAGTACGTCTCGGAGAGCAGACCCTGCAATCAAGGCGGGCCATTAACTACCGACATGGCAGCACGGCAGCATTGCTGCCTCACAGCACCAGAGACCCTGCAATCAAGGCGGGCCATTAACTATCGACATGGCAGCACGGCAGCATTGCTGCCTCACAGCACCAGAGACCCTGCAATCAAGGCGGGCCATTAACTATCGACATGGCAGCACGGCAGCATTGCTGCCTCACAGCACCAGAGACCCTGCAATCAAGGCGGGCCATTAACTATCGACATGGCAGCACGGCAGCATTGCTGCCTCACAGCACCAGAGACCCTGCAATCAAGGCGGGCCATTAACTACAGAAACGGTGGCACGGCAGCATTGCTGCCTCACAGCGCCAGAGACCCGGGTTCCATCCTGACTACGGGTGCTGTCCGTATGCAGTTTGTACGTTCTCCCCGTGACCTGCGTGAGTTTTCCCCAGATACTCCCCGCTCTCCAAAGACTTCCAGGTTTGTAGGTTAATTGGCTTGGCATAAATGTAAATTGTCCTGAGTGTGTGTTGGATCGTGTTAATGTGCGGGGATTGCTGGTTGGCGCGGACTCGGCGGGCCAATTGGCCTGTTTCCCTGATCTAAAGTTAAACTAGTGAACAGGATGATCGCTAGTCAGTGTAAACTCGGTGGGTCGAAGGGCCCGTTCTCATGCTGCATCTCCAAACTAACCTATACTAAGATTTATAAGTGGACACAAAATGCTGGAGTAACTCAGTGGGACAGGCAGCATCTGTGGAGAGAAGGAATGGGTGACGTATCGTGCCGAGACCCTTCTTCAGACTGAGAGTCAGGGGAGAGGGAAACTGGAGCAATCTGTGGGTGACCTTCTCGTCTCCCTTTGTGACTACCATCCTTTCAAACCAGCATCTGCAGATCCTTCCTGCACTAAATTGTTAATTAAAAAAAATATTTTAGACGCACACAGTCTCTTGCCCAGAGTAGGGGAATCGAGGACCAGAGGACATAGGTTCAAGGTGAAGGGGAAAAGATTTAATAGGAATCCGAGGGGTAACATTTCACACAGAGGGTGGTGGGTGTGTGGAACAAGCTGCTAGGGGAGGTAGTTGAGGCTGGGACTATCCCATCGTTTAAGAAACAGTTGGACAGGTACATGGATAAGACAGGTTTGGAGGATTATGGACCGAGCGCAGGCAAGTGGAGCTAGGGTAGCTGGGACATTGTTGGCCGGTGTGGGTGAGTTCACACGGATGGGGGCGAAGGTGCTGCAGATGTTCTACCCATCGGTGGTGGCCAGTGGCATCGTCTTCGCTGCCGTGTGCCGGGGCAGCAGGGCGAAGGCCGTGGACACCAACAGGATCCACGAGCTCATCAGGAAGGCCGGCTCTGTCCTGGGGGTGGAGTTGGAGTTGGATTCACAGGGGGGTGGTCTCGGAGGGGAGGGCGCTCTTCAAACTGCTGGGCATCCTGGACAATACAGCTCACCCCCTCCCCGTGACACACTGGCCAACCTGAGGAGCACCTTCAGCAACAGACTGGTCCCACCAAGATGCAGCACACAACGCCACAGGAGATCCTTCTACCCTGTGGCTACCAAACTGTACAACTCCCCTCTTCTGTCGTGGGGTGGACTGACTCCCTTCCACCCCCCCCCCCCCCCTCCCTGTAACCCAACCATTGTACAGCCCCAATCCACTCGGCACTTTAACCTCATGTTTCATGTACCTTGTTGTGTTTTATGACAGTTGGCAGATCAATCTCCCTCCTGGGACGTATGAAGTTTTATCGTATCGTAAGAGAGAGTGCTATAGAGTTATGGGTGCTGTCTGTATGGAGTTATGGGTGCTGTCTGTTTGAGTTATGGGTGCTGTCTGTATGAGTTATGGGTGCTGTCTGTTTCAGTTATGGGTGCTGTCTATACGAGTTATGGGTGCTGTCTGTATGAGTTATGGGTGCTGTCTGTATGAGTTATGGGTGGTGTCTGTATGAGTTATGGGTGCTGTCTGTATGAGTTATGGGTGCTGTCTGTATGAGTTATGGGTGCTGTCTGTATGAGTTATGGGTGCTGTCTGTTTGAGTTATGGGTGCTGTCTATACGAGTTATGGGTGCTGTCTGTACGGAGTTATGGGTGAAGTCTGTATGAGTTATGGGTGCTGTCTGTATGAGTTATGGGTGCTGTCTGAGTTATGGGTGCTGTCTGTATGAGTTATGGGTGCTGTCAGTATGAATTATGGGTGCTGTCTGTATGAGTTATGGGTGCTGTCTGCATGAGTTATGGGTGCTGTCTGAGTTATGGGTGCTGTCAGTATGAATTATGGGTGCTGTCTGTATGAGTTATGGGTGCTGTCAGTATGAATTATGGGTGCTGTCTGTATGAGTTATGGGTGCTGTCAGTATGAGTTATGGGTGCTGTCTGTATGAGTTATGGGTGTGTCTGAGTTATGGGTGCTGTCTGTATGAGTTATGGGTGCTGTCTGTATGAGTTATGGGTGCTGTCTGTATGAGTTATGGGTGCTGTCTGTATGAGTTATGGGTGCTGTCTGTATGAGTTATGGGTGCTGTCTGTATGTTATGGGTGCTGTCTATACGAGTTATGGGTGCTGTCTGTATGAGTTATGGGTGCTGTCTGTATGAGTTATGGGTGCTGTCTGTATGAGTTATGGGTGCTGTCTGTATGAGTTATGGGTGCTGTCTGTATGAGTTATGGGTGCTGTCTGTATGAGCTATGGGTGCTGTCTGTATGAGTTATGGGTGCTGTCTGTATGTTATGGGTGCTGTCTATACGAGTTATGGGTGCTGTCTGTATGAGTTATGGGTGCTGTCTGTATGAGTTATGGGTGCTGTCTGTATGAGTTATGGGTGCTGTCTGTATGAGTTATGGGTGCTGTCTGTATGTTATGGGTGCTGTCTATATGAGTTATGGGTGCTGTCTGTATGAGTTATGGGTGCTGTCTGTATGAGTTATGGGTGCTGTCTGTATGAGTTATGGGTGCTGTCTGTATGAGTTATGGGTGCTGTCTATACGAGTTATGGGTGCTGTCAGTATGAGTTATGGGTGCTGTCTGTATGAGTTATGGGTGCTGTCTGTATGAGTTATGGGTGTGTCTGTATGAGTTATGGGTGCTGTCTGTACAAGTTATGGGTGCTGTCTGTATGAGTTATGGGTGCTGTCTGTACAAGTTATGGGTGCTGTCTGTTCCCCCGACTACGGGTGCTGTCTATACGGAGTTTGTACGTTCTCCCCGTGACCTGCATGGGTTTTCTCCGAGATCTTCAGTTTCCTCCCACACTCCAAAGACGTGCAGGTTTGTAGGTTAATTGGCCTGGTAAATGTACAAATTGTCCCTAGTGGGTGTAGGGTGGTGTTAGTGTGTGGGGATCGCTGGGCGGTGCCGACCCGGTGGGCCTGAGTCCGTGCTGTATCTCTAAACTTACAGAGAGCTGGGGGGTGGGGGGGTGCAGCGGAAGCTGGCGGCCTTACCTGCACCACTTGCCGGAAGCCCACCTTCATCAAGGGCAGGAAGATGCCGGTGATGCTGACGTGATCGCCGGGCTGGGTCTGCCTGGTGTTCTCCCCTCTGCAGTACACGGTCAGACTGCGAGGAATGTTCCCCACCGGCACCTGGTCGCTCTGGAGACACACACACACACACACACACACACACACCTCCAGTTACCCTCGCTGAGGCTTACAAGAATAATAATAATAATAATAATAATAATGCATTACATTTATATAGCGCTTTTCATATACTCAAAGACGCTTTACAGGGATTTAAAGAACATAGGGAAGTGAATAAATAGATAAATAAGTAAACGAACACAGAAAGGAGACAGAAGGTGAGGTGACCTTCAGTGGTTGAAGGCAGTACTGAACAGGTGAGACTTCAGTGATGTGTTGAATGTGGTGAGTGAGGAGGAGTCTCTGACGGTTTGGGGTAGTGAGTTCCATAGGGTGGGAGCAGCGATGGAGAAAGCCCTGTCCCCCAGGATCTGAGTTTGGTCCGGATGTGGGGGGACAGGAGATTGGCAGCAGCAGCAGAGCGGAGGGTGCAGGTGGGAGTGTGCCTGTGGAGGAGGTCGATCAGGTAGGATGGGGCCAGGTTATGAAGGGCTTTGTAGGTCATGAGGAGGATTTTGTACTGGATTCTCTGGGGGATGGGGAGCCAGTGGAGTTTGTAAAGGACGGGGGTGATATGGTCACGGATCGGGGTGTGGGTGAGTAGACGGGCAGCGGAGTTTTGAATGTATTGAAGTTTACTGATGATTTTTGAGGGTGCGCCATAGAGGAGGCTGTTGCAGTAGTCCAGACGGGAGGTGATGAAGGCGTGGATGAGGGTTTCTGCAGCTGTGGAGGAGAGGGATGGACGGAGACGGGCAATGTTTTTGAGGTGGAAGAAGGCTGTCTTTGTGATGTGTTTGATGTGTTTGTCGAAGGAGAGGGTTTGATCAAAGATGATTCCAAGATTCCGGATGTGAGGGGAGGTGGATACTGGGAGACCATCAATGTTGAGGATGAAGTTTTGGGTGGATTTGGTGAGCGTTTTTGGACCAATTATCCCACGAACGAGTGGGTCAACACATGAGCAGGAACAGGAGTCGGCCAGCCATTCAAGATGGATCCAACTGATGAAAGAATGGGTCTACTGGGCTCGTACTCACTGGCATTTAGACCGATTAGGGGGGATCTTATAGAAACATGTACAATTCTTAAGGGATTGGGCAGGCTAGATGCAGGATTTGTTTCCCCGATGTTGGGGGAGTCCAGAACCAGGGGCCACAGTTTAAGAATAAAGGGTTTGGCCATTTTGGACTGAGATGAGGAAAAACCTTTTCACCCAGAGTTGTGAATCTGTGGAATTCTCTGCCACAGAAGGCAGTGAAGGCCAATTCACTGGATGTATTCAAGAGAGAGTTATATTTAGTTCTCAGGGTTATGCGGGGGAATTTCTTTAGTCAGGGTGTGGCGTCTGTATGAGTTATGGGTGCTGTCATTATGAGTTATGGGTGCTGTCCGTATGAGTTATGGGTGCTGTCCGTATGAGTTATGGGTGCTGTCTGTATGAGTTATGGGTGCTGTCTGTATGAGTTATGGGTACTGTCAGTATGAGTTATGGGTGCTGTCCGTATGAGTTATGGGTGCTGTCCGTATGAGTTATGGGTGCTGTCTATACGAGTTATGGGTGCTGTCTGTATGAGTTATGGGTGCTGTCCGTATGAGTTATGGGTGCTGTCTGTATGAGTTATGGGTGCTGTCCGTATGAGTTATGGGTGCTGTCTGTATGAGTTATGGGTGCTGTCCGTATGAGTTATGGGTGCTGTCCGTATGAGTTATGGGTGCTGTCTGTATGAGTTATGGGTGCTGTCCGTATGAGTTATGGGTGCTGTCCGTATGAGTTATGGGTGCTGTCCGTATGAGTTATGGGTGCTGTCCGTATGAGTTATGGGTGCTGTCAGTATGAGTTATAGGTGCTGTCCGTATGAGTTATGGGTGCTGTCCGTATGAGTTATGGATGCTGTGGATCTGTGGAATTCATTGCCACAGAAGGCTGGTGAGGATGAGGATGATTCCAATAGTGGGAGAGCCCAGGATCAGAGGGCACAGACTCAGAATAAAAGGACGCACTTTAAGAAAGGAAATGCAAAGGGATTTCTTTAGTCAAGAGGGTGGTGAATCTGTTGATCACCGCTACAGACGGTGGCAGAGGCCAAGTCAATGGATCTTTTTACGGTGGAGATAAGGAGGAATTTCTTTAGTCTGGGGGCAGTGAATTGGTGGAATTCATTGCCACAGATGTTTTGGGTGTTTTGCCACATTAGTGTTTTAAAAGCAGAGATTGACAGATTCTTGATTAGCACGAGAGTCGATGGCCGGTGGCCTAATTCTGCTCGCGTCACTTGTGAACTTAGTGGGCACCACCTCCCCTCACTGACCACCCCAATAGACAATAGGTGCAGGAGGAGGCCATTCGGCCCTTTAAGCCTGTACGCACCGCCATTCAATGTGATCATGGCTGATCATTCTCAATCAGTACCCCGTTCCTGCCTTCTCCCCATACCCCCTGACTCCGCTATCCTTAAGAGCTCTATCTAGCTCTCTCTTGAATGCATTCAGAGAATTGGCCTCCACTGCCTTCTGAGGCAGAGAATTCCACAGATTCACAACTCTCTGACTGAAAAAGTTTTTCCTCATCTCCGTTCTAAATGGCCTACCCCTTATTCTTAAACTGTGGCCCCTCTCAAAGCAAGCAATGAGAGGGGTGGGGAGAAGGACGAGGGGTGGAAACCTCGTTGAAACTTACCGAATAGTGAAAGGCTTGGACAGAGTGAATGCTGAGAGGATGTTTCCATTAACGGGAGAGTCTAGGACCAGCGGGCACAGCCACAGAATTAAAGGGCGCACTTTAAAAAAGGAGATGTGGAGGAATTTCTTTAGTTGGAGGGTCTGTGGAATTCATTGTGGAGGCCAAGTCTTTATGGCAGAGATGAGAAGGGATTTCTTAAGCAAGAGGGTGGAAGTCATTGCCACAGACGCCAGTGGAGGCCTCGGCAATAGGTGTTTTAAGGTGGAGATTGACAGATTCTTGAATAGTATGAGAGTCAGGGGGTATAAGATAAGAAACGTATAAGATTATTAAGGGGTTGGACACGTTAAAGGCAGGAAACATGTTCCCAATGTTGGGGGAGTCCAGAACAAGGGGCCACAGTTTAAGAATAAGGGGTAGGCCATTTAGAACGGAGATGAGGAAAAACTTTTTCAGTCAGAGAGTTGTGAATCTGTGGAATTCTCTGCCTCAGAAGGCAGTGGAGGCCAATTCTCTGAATGCATTCATATAACATATAACAACTACAGCATGGAAACAGGCCTGTCCGGCCCTACCAGTCCACGCCGACCATTCTCCCTGACCTAGTCTCATCTACCTGCACTCAGACCATAACCCTCCAATCCCCTCCTATCCATATACCTATCCAATTTACTCTTAAATAATAAAATCGAGCCAGCCTCCACCACTTCCACCGGAAGCCCATTCCATACAGCCACAACCCTCTGAGTAAAGAAGTTCCCCCTCATGTTACCCCTAAACCTTTGTCCCTCAATTCTGAAGCTATGTCCCCTTGTTGGAATCTTCCCCACTCTCAAAGGGAAAAGCCTACCCACGTCAACTCTGTCCGTCCCTCTCAAAATTTTAAAAACCTCTATCAAGTCCCCCCTCAACCTTCTACGCTCCAAAGAATAAAGACCCAACCTGTTCAACCTCTCTCTGTAGCCTAAGTGCTGAAACCCAGGCAACATTCTAGTAAATCTCCTCTGTACCCTCTCCATTTTGTCGACATCCTTCCTATAATTTGGCGACCAGAACTGCACACCATACTCCAGATTTGGCCTCACCAATGCCCTGTACAATTTCAACATTACATCCCAACTTCTATACTCGATGCTCTGATTTATAAAGGCAAGCATACCAAACGCCTTCTTCACCACCCTATCCACATGAGATTCCACCTTCAGGGAACAATGCACAGTTATTCCCAGATCCCTCTGTTCCACTGCATTCCTCAATTCCCTACCATTTACCCTGTACGTCCTATTTTGATTTGTCCTACCAAAATGCAGCACCTCACACTTATCAGCATTAAACTCCATCTGCCATCTTTCAGCCCACCCTTCCAAAAGGCCCAAGTCTCTCTGTAGACTTTGAAAATCTACCTCACTATCAACTACTCCACCTATCTTAGTATCATCTGCATATTTACTAATCCAATTTGCCACACCATCATCCAGATCATTAATGTAAATGACAAACAACAGTGGACCCAACACAGATCCTTGGGGCACTCCACTAGACACTGGCCTCAACCTGACATACAATTGTCAACCGTTACCCTCTGGTATCTCCCATTCAGCCATTGTTGAATCCATCTTGCAACCTCACTATTAATACCCAACGATTTAACCTTCTTAATCAACCTTCCATGTGGAACCTTGTCAAATGCCTTACTGAAGTCCATATAGACAACATCCACAGCCTTGCCCTTATCAATTTCCCTGGTAACCTCTTCAAAAAATTCAAGAAGATTAGTCAAACATGACCTTCCAGGCACAAATCCATGTTGACTGTTTCTAATCAGGCCTTGACTATCCAAATAATTATATATATTGTCCCTAAGTATCTTTTCCATTAATTTTCCCACCACAGACGTCAAACTAATAGGTCTATAATTGCTAGGTTTACTTTTAGAACCTTTTTTAAACAAAGGCACAACATGCGCAATGCGCCAATCTTCCGGCACCATCCCCGTTTCTAATGACGTTTGAAATATTTCCGTCATAGCCCCTGCTATTTCTGCACTAACTTCCCTCAATGTCCTAGGGAATATCCTATCAGGACCTGGAGACTTATCCACTTTTATATTCTTCAAAAGTGTCCGTACCTCCTCTTCTCTAATCATCCTAATTTCCATCACTACTCTACTTGTTTCGCTTACCTCACATAATTCAATATCCTTCTCCTCGGTAAATACCGAAGAAAAGAAATTGTTTAATATCTCCCCCATTTCTTCCGGCTCAGCACATAGCTGTCCACTCTGACTCTCTAATGGACGAATTTTATCCCTCACTATCCTTTTGCTATTGACATATCTGTAGAACCCCTTGGGGTTTACTTTTACATTACTTGCCAAAGCAGCCTCATATCTTTTTTTCGCTTTTCTAATTTCCTTTTTAAGATTCCTTTTACATTCTTTATATTCCTCAAGAACCTCATTTACTCCCTGCCGCTTATATTTATTGTATATCTCCCTCTTTTTCCGAACCAAGTGTCCAATTTCCCTGGTAAACCACGGCTCTTTCAAATTATTATTCTTTCCTTTCCACCGAACAGGGACATAAAGACTCTGTACTCTCAAAATTTCACCTTTAAATATCCTCCATTTCTCTATTATATCCTTTTCATAAAACAACAATTTCCATTTCACTCCTTTTAAATCCTTTCTCATCTCCTCAAAATTAGCCTTTCTCCAATCCAAAATCTCAACCCTTGGTCCAGATTTGACCTTCTCCATAATGATATTGAAACTAATGGCATTGTGATCACTAGACCCAAAGTGCTCCTCAACACATACCTCCGTCACCTGACCCATCTTATTTCCCAACAGGAGGTCCAACACTGCCCCTTCTCTGGTAGGCACCTCTACGTATTGCTGCAAAATCTATCCTGCACACATTTTACAAACTCCAAACCATCCAGCCCTTTAACAGAATGTGATTCCCAGTCTATATACGGAAAATTGAAATCACCCACAATCACTACTCTGTGCTTACTACTAATATCTGCTATTTATTCACAAAATGCTGGAGTAACTCAGCAGGTCAGGCAGCATCTCGGGAGAGAAGGAATGGGTGACGTTTCGGGTCGAGACCCTTCTTCAGACTGATGTCGGGGGTGGGACAAAGGAAGGATATAGGTGGAGACAGGAAGATAGAGGGAGATCTGGGAAGGAGGGGAAGGGAGGGACAGAGGAGCTATCTGAAGTTGGAGAAGTCAACGTTCATACCACCGGGCCGCAAACTGCCCAGGCGAAATATGAGGTGCTGCTCCTCCAATTTCCGGCGGGCCTCACTATGGCACTGGAGGAGGCCCATGACAGAGAGGTCAGACTGGGAATGGGAGGGGGAGTTGAAGTGCTGGGCCACCGGGAGATCAGTGGCGTTAATGCGGACCGAGCGCAGGTGTTCAGCGAAGCGATCGCCGAGCCTGCGCTTGGTTTCGCCGATATAGATGAGTTGACATCTAGAGCAGCGGATGCAATAGATGAGGTTGGAGGAGGTGCAGGTGAACCTCTGTCTCACCTGGAAAGAATGTTTGGGTCCTTTGATGGAGTTGAGGGGGGAGGTAAAGGGACAGGTGTTGCATCTCGTGCGGTTGCAAGGGAAAGTGCCCGGGGTTAGGGTGGTTTGGGTAGGAAGGGACGAGTGGACCAGGGAGTTGCTATCTCCTTACATATTTGCTCTTCCAATTCTCGTTCCCTATTTGGCGGTCTATAATACACCCCTGTAAGTGTTGCTAAACCTTTCTCATTTCTGAGTTCCACCCAAACAGCCTCCTTAATCGAGCCTTCTAGTCTGTCCTGCCAAAGCACTGCTGTGATATCCTCCCTGACAAGCAATGCAACACCCCCACCTCTTGCCCCTCCGATTCTATCACATCTGAAACAATGAAATCCTGGAATATTTAATTGCCAATCGCAACCCTCCTGCAACCATGTTTCACTGATCGCCACAACATCATACTTCCAGATGTCAATCCAGGCTCTAAGTTCATCCACCTTTCTTACAATGCTCCTAGCATTAAAATATACACATTTAAGGGACCCATCATTTCTTATTCTCAGTTTATTTCTTTTCCCTTCTTTCTCTCCTACATATTGGGTCTGAGTGTTTCCCTTTTCTGCCTCCTGCCTCACACACTGCCTGTTAGCTATCTGTGTTTGAGTCCCTCCCCCCAACCGTACTAGTTTAAAGTCTCCGCAGTTATTTTAGCAAATCTCCCCGCCAGGATATTGGTTCCCCACGGGTTCAGATGCAACCCGTCCTTTTTGTACAGGTCATACTTCCCCCAGAAGAGGTCCCAATGATCCAGAAACTTGAAACCCTGCTCCCTGCACCAGTTCCTCAGCCACGTATTTATCCTCCACCTCACTCCATTCCTATTCTCACTATCGCGTGGCACAGGCAGTAAGCCTGAGATTATTACTTTGGAAGTCCTTTTTTTTAAACTCTCTTCCTAGCCCCCTGAATTCTCCTTTCAGGACCTCTTCCCTTATCCTACCTATATTGTTGGTACCTATATGTACCACGACCTCTGGCTCCTCTCCCTCCCCTTTCAGGATATCCTGGACACGCTCAGACACATCCCGGACACCGGCACCAGGGAGGCAAACCACCATCCTGGTCTCCCGACTGCGTCCACAGAAACGCCTATCTGACCCCCTCACTATAGAGTCCCCTATTACTACTGCTCTCCTCTTCCTTTCCCTACCCTTCTGAGCAACAGGGCCGGACTCCTTGCCAGAGGCCCGGGCACCGTCGCTGCCCCCAGGTAGGCTGTCCCCCCCACAGTACTTAAACAGGAGTACTTATTTCCAAGGGGTACAGCCACCGGGGTACTCCCTAGTCCCTGCCTCTGCTCCTTGCCCCCCCTAACAGTGACCCACTTGTCTACCTCCCGTGGTCTAGGAGTGACCACCTCTCTGCAACTCCTATCTATAACCTCCTCACTCTCCCTGATCAGACGGAGGTCATCAATCTGCCGCTCCAGGTTCCTAATACGGTCCCTTAGGAGCCCCATCTCGTCACACCTGGCGCAGATGTGGATGTCTGGAAGACTCTCAGACTCCCAGATTCCCCACATCCGACACCCAGAACAAAAAACTGCCCTGGCACTCATACTCCCCAAACAAAGCCCCGCGCTCGGTTACTAAACCTACCGCCCGGCCGCTACTCCAACCGCTCCAACCGCCCACCCAAAAGAATTGAGTGATCTCCTGGGAGAGGCGAAAAACCGGATAAAAAACCCAGGCCAATTTGGGAAAAAAAATCCGGGAAATTCCTCTCCGACCCCAAGCTAGGCGATCAAAACTTGTCCGGGAGATCACACAGGTCTTACTCCTTACTATCCCCACACAATCCCCACACACTACTTCCAAAGCAACACAGCTTGGTGCTGCTTGCTGCTGCTGCTGCTGATGATGATTGCTGCTGCTGCTGCTGCTGCTGCTGCTGCTGCTGCTGCTACTGCTGCTGCTGCTGCTGCTACTGCTGCTGCTGCTGCTGCTGCTGCTGCTGCTGCTGCTTGCTACTGCTGATTGCTGCTGCTGCTACTGCTGATCAAGAGAGAGCTAGATAGAGCTCTTAAGGATAGCGGAGTCAGGGGGTATGGGGAGAAGGCAGGAACGGGGTACTGATTGAGAATGATCAGCCACGATCACATTGAATGGCGGTGCGTACAGGCTCGAAGGGCCGAGTGGCCTCCTCCTGCACCTATTGTCTATTGCATGGGGAGAAAGCAGGAGAATGGAGTTAGAAGAGATAGATCATCCGCGATCCAATGGCGGAGTAGGCTCGAGGGCCGAACGGCCTTATTCTACGCTTAGAAGCTATGAATAGTTTTAACGTTAAACCACTCACGTGTTCCTGGATTTTAATCTCCTGGAACTTCATGAACTTGGAGCCTCGGGACTGCAGGTAAAGCCTTCCACCCGATTTGTTGGTCTGACATTCGCGGCTGGGGCACATGATCAGCGGCATGAAGGTGGGAGACTGGATCTGCGACGGGAATGAAAAGAAAGCCAAAGACAGTCAATCTGGCGGACTGGTGCTCGGATAACAACCTGTCCCTAAATACCACCAAGACCAAGGAGCTGATCATCAACTTCCGTAGGTCACATAACGGGGAATATGCCCCGATCTCTATCAACGGGGACAGTGTGGAGAGAGTGTCCAGCTTCAAGTTTCTGGGCACTCACATTTCGGAGGACCTAACATGGTCCAATAACACTGCTGCGCTGGTCAAGAAGGCACAACAAAGACTGTTCTACTTAAGAACACTGAAAAAGTCTGGTCTACCCCAACAGCTGCTGACGACCTTCTACCGTTGCACCATAGAGAGCATCCTAACGCATGGCATCCCTGTGTGGTACCTCAGCTGCATGGAGGCAGAAAGGAAAGCTCTACAGCGGGTAGTCCATAGAGATCAGAGGGCCATCGGAACACAGCTACCAGACTTGGAGGGCATCTACAACACACGATGCCTCAGAAAAGCCACCAGCATCCACAAAGACTCTTCACACCCCTGCAACAGTCTGTTCGAACTCCTTCCATCGGGCAGACGATACAAGGCCTTCTATGCCCGCACCTCCAGACTCAGGAACAGCTTCATCCCCAGGGCCATAGCTGCTATGAACCGGTCCTGCTGGCCACAACGCATAGATCAACTTGCACTTTACCCTGTCTAAAACTGTCACAATTGTTTCGTTTCGTTGGGTTGCTGTTGTCTAAATTACTTAAATTATTGCATCGTATGGGAGGCGCATTCCCAATCTCGTTGTACCCCTGGGTACAATGACAATAAAGATATATTGTATTGTATTGTTGACCATAGGTGCAGGAGGAGGCCATTCGGCCCTTCGAGCCTGTACGCACCGCCATTCAATGTGATCATGGCTGATCATTAGCACCAAAGTCTCCAGTCACAAAATGCCAGAGTAACTCAGCGGGACTGGAAGCATCCCTGGAGAGAAGGAACAGGTGGCGTTTTGGGTCGAGACCCTGTGGCTCCATTCCTTGATCAGTGTTACTTTTTGCACATCTTTCATTCATCTATATACTAAAACTCTTGTTTGTTTGTTTGTTTGTTTGTTTGTTTGTTTGTTCCTGAACTACAGCCAAAACGGTGCACGATAGCGCAACAATTCTAGGCCCACCTTACTCACCGTCGTCTCTTTGGTGCTAATGGAAGACGTTTCATTGAAACCGGTGTTATATTTTTAGTTATTCACATGTTAAAGTTTAAATCTATCTCCTAGGGTGGGAGGGGGAGGAGGATAAGGGGGGTTGAGGGGGATGGAGGGGAAGGGGGAGGGTGAGGGAGAGGTGGGGGAAGGGTAGGGGGAAGGGGGGCAAGGGGAGAGGGGCAGGGTGCTACACCAATGCAGGAGAGGTTTGGGCCCAACTTGGTTTAGTTTGTTCTATATCTCTCTACATCACCGTCTATATCTCTCATTTCCTTTTCCCCAGACTCAGCCTAAAGAAGAGTCTCGACCCGAAATGTCTTCTATTCTTTCTCTCCAGAGATGCTGCCTGTCCCACTGAGTTCTGAAATCCCCCTCCCAGTCCAGTCCTAGGCTTGTATACACTGGACCCGCTGACCCGCTGAGTTACTCCAGCATTTTGTGACCATCTTTGGTTTAAACCAGCATCTGCAGTTTATTTGGACGCGTAAGCCAATTGGACAAAGTCAGCGGGCAGCACGGTGGCGCAGCGGTAGAGTTGCTGCCTTACAGCGAATGCAGCGCCGGATACTCAGGTTCCATCCTGACTACGGGCGCCGTCTGTACGGAGTTTGTACGTTCTCCCCGTGACCTGCGTGGGTTTTCTCCGAGATCTTCGGTTTCCTCCCACACTCAAGGCGTGCAGGCTTGTAGGTTAATTGACTGGGTAAAATGTAAAAATTGTCCCTAGTGGGTGTAGGATAGTGTTAGTGTGCGGGGATCGCTGGGCGGCGAGGACCCGGTGGGCCGAAGGGCCTGTTTCCGCGCTGTATCTCTAAATCTAAATCTAAAATCTGATGCAAACTTCCCATCCACACAACAGCGGTAGAGTTGCCGCCTTACAGCGCCTGAGACCCGGGTTCAATCCCGACCACGGGCGCTGTCTGCACCGAGTTTGTACGTTCTCCCCTTGGGTTTTCTCCAAGATCTTTGGTCTCCTCCCACACTACAAAGACGTGCAGGTTTGTAAACTAATTGGCTGGGTATAAGTGTAAATGGTCCCCAGTGTGTGTGGGATAGTGCAAGTGTGTGGGGATCGCTGGTCTGTGGGGATTCGGTGGGCCAAAGGGCCTGTTTCCACACTGTACCTTCAAACTAGAAAACTAAGCAGACACCCTGTCTAAACTACAGGGAGGGTGATTACACTGTCTCTCGAAGGTAGACACAAAATGCTGGAGTAACTCAGCGGAAAAGGCAACATCTCTGGAGAGAAGGAATGGGTGACATTTCAGGTGGAGGCCCATTCCTTCTCTCCACAGATGCTGCCTGTCCCGCTGAGCTACTCCCAGCATTTTGTGTCTACCTTTGATTTAAAACAGCATCTGCAGTTCCTTCCTTACACTGTCTCTCTGTTACCCTCCGGCAGATCATGTTTATTTTAGTTTAGTTTAGAGATACAGGGTGGAAACAGGCTGCTGGAAGAGGTAGTTAAGGCAGGTACTATCACATTTACGGGCGGCACAGTGGCGCAGCGGTAGTTGCTGCCTTACAGCGAATGCAGCGCAGGAGACCCGGGTTCCATCCCGACTACGGGTGCTGTCTGTACGGAGTTTGTACGTTCCCCCCGTGAGTTTTCTCCGAGATCTTCGGTTTCCTCCCACGCTCCAAAGAGGTACAGGTTTGTAGGTTAAATGGCTTGGTAAATGTAAAATTTGTCCCTAGTGGGTGTAGGATAGTGTTAGTGTGCGGGGATCGCTGGGCGGTGCGGACCCGGTGGGCCGAAGGGCCTGTTTCCGCACTATATCTCTGAACTAAAATTTAGGGAACATTTTTTTGACAGCTACATAGATAGGGCAGGTTTAGAGGGAAATGGGCCAAACGCAGGCAGATGGGTCTGGTGTAGATAGGCCATGTTGGTCGGCGCGGGAAAGTTCAGCCGAAGGGTGTGATTCCGCTTTGTATGACTCTGCAACTCCCTTTAATTTCCCAAAGTCACAATGTTCGGTGTGACGAAGGGCCTGTTTCCATGCTGTATCTTTCAATTCAATCAGATAACTAGGATTCCTGCTGTGCTTTTTTGTGTTTTAGTTTGCCTGGATTAAACTCCACCTGCCATTTCTCTGCCCATTCCTTTAGCCTTCCAAGTTACAGCGTCGTAACAGGTCACTAGGTCCATGGAGTCCGCGCCGACCTGCGACCTCCATACACTAGCACTAACCTGCACACTAGGAACAACTTATAATTTTTGCCAATTCACAAACAAACCTGTGCTGTGTTTTGTGGGAGGAAGCTGGAGGAGCCAGGGAACCCCACGCTGGTTGGAGCCCGGGTCTAGCGCTGTGAGGCAGTATCTCTACCACTGCGACACTCTCTACAGTCCACTGCGCACAGAATCATTTGTTCATTACAAATATGGTGTTTTATTTGATTGGATGTGGTGGAGCCTCTGCCTCAATGTGGAACCCTGACCTTGGGTGCAGCTGGCACCTTCTTCCTGTCACTGCGTGGGTTTCCTCCAGTTTCTCCCACATGTGGGTTTGTAGAATAATTGGCCCTCCCTAAAACTGTGCCATGTGTGGGGAGCGGATGGGAAAGTGGGATAACATCCAGTTAGGGAGAACAGGTGATCGATCGACGGTCGTCGTGGATTGGATGCTGGTTTAGACCAAAGACAGACACAAAGTGCTGGAGTAACTCAGCGGGTCAGGCAGCATCTCTCAAGAAAAGGAACGGGAGATGTTTTGGGTCAAAAGTGTTGACCCAAAACATCACCTATTTCTTGCCTCCACAGATGCCGCCTGACCCGCTGAGTTACTCCGGCACTTTGTGTCAATGTTCGGTGTGATGAAGGGCCTGTTTCCAAGCTGTATCTTTCAATTCAATCAGATAGCTAGGATTCCTGCTGTGTTTTGTTTGGTTTTAGAAATACAGGCTGTTCGGACGACTGAGTCCATGCTGATCGTCCATCAGCAATACTATTAATAATAATAATAATAATAATAATGCATTACATTTATATAGCGCTTTTCATATACTCAAAGACGCTTTACAGGGATTTAAAGAACATAGGGAAGTGAATAAATAGATAAATAAGTAAACGAACAGAGAAAGGAGACAGAAGGTGAGGTGACCTTCAGTGGTTGAAGGCAGTACTGAACAGGTGAGACTTCAGTGATGTTTTGAATGTGGTGAGTGAGGAGGAGTCTCTAACGGTTTGGGGTAGTGAGTTCCATAGGGTGGGAGCAGCAATGGAGAAAGCCCTGTCCCCCCAGGATCTGAGTTTGGTCCGGATGGGGGGGGATAGGAGATTGGCAGCAGCAGAGCGGAGGGTGCAGGTGGGAGTGTGCCTGTGGAGGAGGTCAGTCAGGTAGGATGGGGCCAGGTTATGGAGGGCTTTGTAGGTCATGAGGAGGATTTTGTACTGGATTCTCTGGGGGATGGGGAGCCAGTGGAGTTTGTAAAGGACGGGGGTGATATGGTCACGGATCGGGGTGTGGGTGAGTAGACGGGCAGCGGAGTTTTGAATGTATTGAAGTTTACTGATGATTTTTGAGGGTGCGCCATAGAGGAGGCTGTTGCAGTAGTCCAGACGGGAGGTGATGAAGACGTGGATGAGGGTTTCTGCAGCTGTGGAGGAGAGGGATGGACGGAGACGGGCAATGTTTTTGAGGTGGAAGAAGGCTGTCTTTGTGATGTGTTTGTCGAAGGAGAGGGTTTGATCAAAGATGATTCCAAGATTCCGGATGTGAGGTGAGGTGGATACTGGGAGACCATCAATATTGAGGATGAAGTTTTGGGTGGATTGTAAGTTGGCCCACTTTCTAATCCACTCCCTACACACACCAGGGGGGCAGGGGCATTTTTTTTGGCAGAGGTCAATTAACCGATCTTTACCCATAACTATCTTAAAGGCAATGGAAGACCAGTGTGTGGTCCCTAAGGCTTCCCGACGGACAAATCATTGGCTTGCCCATCCAAATTTTGTAAGAGAGCTCCAGTCCACGCACACGCACACCGTCCGTTATCGTTGTTTGCCATATATGTTGTTTCTGATTGACCACTGAGCACATGTCTCTGACGCTGCGAGGCAGCGTAAAAAAAGTTAATCGCCGTATTTAGTGTAAACAAATGGGTAGTGGACAGTGGAGGATGACACAGTGGTGTAGTGGTGTGAGAACGGTCACAGGGAGAACGCACGCACGGGCACAAACACACACACACACACACAGTGCCTGAGATCAGGATGGAGCCCAGGTCTCTGGCGCTGTGAACGGTCACAGGGAGAACGTACGCACGGGCACAAACACACACACACAGTGACTGAGATCAGGATGGAGCCCAGGTCCCTGGCGCTGTGAACGGTCACAGGGAGAACGTACGCACGGGCACAAACACACACACACACACAGTGCCTGAGATCAGGATGGAGCCCAGGTCTCTGGCGCTGTGAACGGTCACAGGGAGAACGTACGCACGGGCACAAACACACACACACACACACAGTGCCTGAGATCAGGATGGAGCCCAGGTCTCTGGCGCTGTGAACGGTCACAGGGAGAACGTACGCACGGGCACAAACACACACACACAGTGACTGAGATCAGGATGGAGCCCAGGTCTCTGGCGCTGTGAACGGTCACAGGGAGAACGTACACACGGGCACAAACACACACACACACACACAGTGCCTGAGATCAGGATGGAGCCCAGGTCTCTGGCGCTGTGAACGGTCACAGGGAGAACGTACGCACGGGCACAAACACACAGTGACTGAGATCAGGATGGAGCCCAGGTCTCTGGCGCTGTGAACGGTCACAGGGAGAACGTACGCACGGGCACAAACACACACACACACAGTGACTGAGATCAGGATGGAGCCCAGGTCTCTGGCGCTGTGAACGGTCACAGGGAGAACGCACGCACGGGCACAAACACACACACACACAGTGACTGAGATCAGGATGGAGCCCAGGATCCAGTTTAAGGATAAGGGGGAAGCCTTTTAGGACCGAGATGAGAATGTTTTTTTTCACACAGAGAGTGGTGAATCTGTGGAATTCTCTGCCACAGAAGGTAGTTGAGGCCAGTTCATTGGCTATATTTAAGAGGGAGTTAGATGTGGCCCTTGTGGCTAAAGGGATCAGGGGGTATGGAGAGAAGGCAGGTACCGGATACTGAGTTGGATGATCAGCCATGATCATATTGAATGGCGGTGCAGGCTCGAAGGGCCGAATGGCCTACTCCTGCACCTACTTTCTATGTTTCTATCTCTGGCGCTGTGAACAGTCACAGGGAGAACGCACGCGCACACACACAGTGACCGGGATCAGGATGGAGCCGGGATGCCTGGCGCTGTGAGGCAGTGGCTCTACCCGCTGCGTGCGTTAACCGTGCCGGGTGAGAGGGTAGCGGGGCGCACTCACCGGCTGGTAGGTCTCGGCACCGCACTGGTCGCACGTGTAGGTGGCCACCACCATCATGGGCTTGACCTCGGTCACCCGGGTAACGATGCCACGCACGGTCACCAGCTTGCCGATGCTGTCCGCCTTCACGTCCCTCACCACCTTGGGCTTCATCGTGGTCGGGTGCTTGAAGTAAACCTCGCTGCGAAGGAGCAGAGTCCAGTTACAGGTCAGTTCACAGCCCCAGCTCCCACACACACCGTCAACCCCACCTCCTCCAGTTCACAGCCCCAGCTCAAACACACACCGTCAACCCCACCTCCCCCAGTTACAGGTCAGTTCACAGCCCCAGCCCACACAACTCCAACCCCACCTCCTCCAGTTACAGGTCAGTTAACAGTCCCAGCTCCCACACACCGTCAACCCCACCTCCCCCAGTTCACAGCCCCAGCTCACACACAACTCCAACCCCACCTCCCCCAGTTCACAGCCCCAGCTCACACACAACTCCAACCCCACCTCCCCCAGTTACAGGTCAGTTCACAGTCCCAGCTCCCACAACGCCAACCCCTCCTCCCAAACCAATCACTCATTCTTAAGGGTGGTGCAGCGGTAGAGTTGCTGCCTCACAGCGCCAGAGACCCCGGTTTGATCCTGACCACGGGTGTTATTATCTGTATGGAGTTTGCATTCTCCCCATGACCTGCTTGGGGGATTCTCCGGGCGCTCCAGTTACCTCCCAAGCCCCAAAGATGTGTGGATTTGTAGGTGAATTGGCTTTAGTAAAGTTGTAAATTGTGCCTAGTGTGTATCAGACAGTGCTCATGCACGGGACTCACTGGTGTGCGTGGACTCCGTGGGTTAAAGGGCCGTATCTTTAAACTAAACTATATTTAACTCTTTGGAACATCCACGGTTGAAGGGAGACCTGATAGAAGTATTTATAATTGAGAGAAGGTGCACACTCAGAACCTCCCAGCGTGGTGGCTCGGCAGTAGAGCCGCTACCTCACTGGGCCAGTGACCGGGGTTTGATCCTGACTACAGGTGCCGTCTGTACGGTTTCCCCGTCACCTGCGTGGGTTTTCTCCGGGTGCTCCGGTTTACTTTCACACCCCAAAGACATACAGGGTTGTAGGTTAATCGGCTTCGGTAAAAACTGTCCTAGCTGTGAGTAGAATAGCAGGGACCCGCTGGTCGGCGGGCGCGAACAGTTTTGGTCTCCTAATCTGAGGAAAGACGTTCTTGCCACAGAGGGAGTACAGAGAAGGTTCACCAGATTGATCCCTGGGATGGCAGGACTTTCATATGAAGAAAGACTGGATAGACTCGGCTTGTACTCGCTGGAATTTAGAAGATTGAGGGGGGATCTTATAGAAACTTACAAATTCTTAAGGGGTTGGACAGGCTAGATGCAGGAAGATTGTTCCCGATGTTGGGGAAGTCCAGAACAAGGGGGTCACAGTTTAAGGATAAGGAGGAAGTCATTTAGGACCGAGATGAGAACTTTTTTTTCACACAGAGAGTGGCGAATCTGTGGAATTCTCTGCCACAGAGGGTAGTTGAGGCCAGTTCGTTGGCTATATTTAAGAGGGAGTTAGATGTGGCCCTTGTGGCTAAAGGGATCAGGGGGTATGGAGAGAATTATTCACAAAATGCTGGAGTAACTCAGCAGGTCAGGCAGCATCTCGGGAGAGAAGGAATGGGTCACGTTTCGGGTCGAGGCCCTTCTTCCTCTTCAGGTATGGAGAGAAGGCAGGTACAGGATACTGAGTTGGATGATCAGCCATGATCATATTGAATGGCGGTGCGTACAGGCTCGAAGGGCCGAATGGCCTACTCCTGCACCTATTTTCCATGTTTCTATGACTCGGTGGCCTGGAAGGGCCTGTTTCCGTGCTGTTTCTCCAAACTAAACTGAAAGGCTGGAGACGTGAGTATCTTGAGTGAGGTTGGAGGGAAATCGTGAGCATCTCGAGTGAGTTCTGAGAGTGACTGGGAGACAATGGGCTGACGGCGAAAAGATGTGTTTTTGTGTCTTTAGTTTAGTTTAGAGATACAGCGCGGAAACAGGCCATTCGGCCCACGCCGACCAGCGATCCCCGCACATTAGCACTATTCTACGCACACTAGGGACGATTTACAATTACACTAAGCCAATTAACCTACAAACATGTACATCTTGAGTGTGGGAGGAAACTGAAGATCTCGGAGAAAACCTACGCAGGTCACGGGGAGAACGTACAAACTCCGTGCAGACAAGCACCCATAGTCAACAGGATCTAATCTGGGTCTCTGGCGCTGTGAGGCAGCAACTCTACCGCTGCACCACCACAGATATGTTAATATTGTTTGATGCTTTCAGGTAGGCACGTTGACATGCGGGGGATGGAGGGATACGGAACACGTGTCGGGTGGTCACGGTGGCGCGGCGGTAGAGTTGCTGCCTTACAGCAAATGCAGCGCCGGAGACCCGGGTCCGATCGCGACTACGGGCGCTGTCTGTACGGAGTTTGTACGCTCCCCCCGTGACCTGCGTGGGTTTTCTCCGAGATCTTCAGTTTCCTCCCACACTCCAAAGACGTGTGGGTTTGTAGGTTAATTGGCTTGGTAAATGTAAAAATTGTCCCTAGTGGGTGTAGGTTGGTGTTAGTGTGCGGGGATCGCTGGGCGGCGCGGACCCGGTGGGCCGAAAGGGTGTGTTTCCACGCTGTGTCTCTAAACTAAAACTTTAAAAAGCGTGCAGGCAGAGGTCAGTTAAAGGTGCCATCGTGTCCTGCGCGGACATCGCAGGCTCTGCATGGGTGCGGGATCTCTGCATGGGTGCAGCATCTCTGTTGCATGGGTGTCGCATCCCTGCCTGGGCGCTGCATCTCTGTTGCATGGGTGTCGCATCCCTGCCTGGGGCACTGCATATCTGCTGCATGGGTGCGGCATCTCTGCCTGGGGCGCTGCATCTCTGCATGGGTCCCGCCTCTCTGCTTGGGTGCGGCATCTCTGCATGGGTGCACCCTATCTGCCTCATGGGTGCTGTATCTCTGCTGCATCTCTGCTGCATCTCTGCTTTGGTGCTGCATTGGTGCGCTCACAATCGCCGCAGCAGCTCGGCCGGGTACTGGTTGTGCGGGTCGTGGACTTGGTTGGGGTCGCGGGTCCTCTGCTCCATCATCAGCCGATGCTCGATGTAGACGTCCAGGGCGTCCTTGCTCAGCACCTGCGCAGGACGGCAGAAATGGGCACAGCCATCAGCGTGGGCATCAAGTAATCCCACCCCTGCCAGCAAAACCACCAGCACCAACCAGGCCGCATTTGGGAGCACTGAGCAGGTTTGGGCCCCCACATGGTCTGGAGGGGAACGATCCCAGGAATGAGCGGGTCAGCAAATGATGAGCGTTTGTGGGCACTGGGCTGCTACTCGCTGGAGTTTAGAAGGATGAGGGGGGGACCTCATTGAAACATACAGAATAGTGAGAGGCCTGGATAGAGTGGATGTGGAGAGGATGTTTCCACTGGTGGGAGAGTCTAGGACCAGAGGGCACAGCCTCAGAATTAAAGGGCGCTCTGTCAGAAAGGAGGTAGGGGGAACTTCTTTAGTCAGAGGGCAGTTAATCTGTGGAACTCATTGCCACAGTGGGCTGTGGAGGCCAAGTCAGTGGGTATTTTTAAAGCAGAGATAGACAAATTCTTGATTAGAACAGGTGTCAAGGGTTATTTAGAACAGAGATGAGGAAAAACTTTTTCAGTCAGAGAGTTGTGAATCTGTGGAATTCTCTGCCTCAGAAGGCAGTGGAGGCCAATTCTCTGAATGCGTTCAAGAGAGCTTGATAGAGCTCTTAAGGATAGCGGAGTCAGGGGGTATGGGGAGAAAGCAGGAACAGGGTACTGATTGAGAATGATCAGCCATGATCACAGTGGATGGTGGTGCTGGCTCGAAGGGCTGAACGGCCTCCTCTAGCACCTATTGTCTATGGAGAGAAGGCAGGAAAATGGGGTTAGGAGGCAGAGATCAGCCATGATTGAATGGCGGGGTAGACTCAATGGGACGAATGGCCTAATTCTACTCCTATAGCTTATGATCGACCAGACAGCAGTGAGCAATATGTAGGAAAGAACTACAGATGCTGGTTTAAATCAAAGGTAGACACAAAATGCTGGAGTGGGACTCAAGCGAAATATGAGGTGCTGTTCCTCCAAGTTGCGCTGGACCTCACTCTGACAATGGAGGAGGCCCAGGACAGATTGGGAATGAGAGCGGGAGTTAAAGTGCTGAGCCACCGGGAGATCAGGTTGGTTAAGACGAACTGAGCGGAGGTGTTGAGCGAAACGATGGCCGAGCCTGCGCTTGGTCTCGCCGATGTACAGGAGTTGACACCCGGAACAGCGGATACAGTAGAGTTACTACAGTATTTTGTGTCAATCTTCCATTTAAACTAGCAGTTTTTTCCCTACACATTTTGCCGCTCCACTGTGAAATCTCCTCAGGGGAAGGAAGGGATGGGAGGGAATGGGGGGGGGGGTGAGATCAGGGGAAGGAAGGGATGGGAGGGGGGGGGGGGGAGAAGATCAGGGGATGGGAGGGGGGGGGGAGAAGATCAGGGGAAGGGAGGGACGGAAGGGAATGGGAGGTCAGGGGAAGGAGGGGATGGAAGGGAATGGGAGGGGGGGGAAGATCAGGGGAAGGATGGGATGGAAGGGAATGGGAAATCAGGGGAAGGAGGGGATTGGGGGGAATGGGAGGGGGGGAGATCAGGGGAAGGATGGGATGGAAGGGAATGGGAGATCAGGGGAAGGAGGGGATGGAAGGGAATGGGAGGGGGGGAAGATCAGGGGGAGGAGGGGATGGGAGGGAAAGTACAGATCAGGGAGTGGGGGAGGGGGGAGCTGACTTGAAGCAGCACCCCGTCCCTCCCTGAAGCGGGGACCCACCTCCTTCTCCTTGAGCTGGGGCAGCAGGTCGTGCACGGCGTCGGCGAAGAGGCTGGTGTAGCGGCGCGTGTTCTCACAGATGGAGTCCACCAGCTCGGGGTCTTCCTCTGCGATATCGTCCAGGTCGATGTACAGGGCCACCTGCTCGCGGTGGGCCACCTGAACCTGGAAACCAAGAGGCCGGGCGGCCAGGGGCGGAGTGAAGGGATGTCTCACAGGTCGGCAGGTCACAGGAACACAATCACTCCATTCGGCCCGTCGTGGCCAACCCACCATTCAACCCGAAACGTCACCCATTCCTTCTCTCCTGAGATGCTGCCTGACCTGCTGAGTTACTCCAGCATTTTGTGAATAAATGCCTTCGATTTGTACCAGCATCTGCAGATATTTTCTTACAATCACGGCTGATCTATCTCCCTAGACCCTCTTTTGCTGTACTTCACAATTTCATACGTTCCATATAACCATATAACAATTACAGCACGGAAACAGGCCCGTTCGGCCCTACCAGTCCACGCCGACCACTTTCTCTGACCTAGTCTCATCTACCTGCTCTCAGACCATAACCCTCCAATCCCCTCCCATCCATATACCTATCCAATTTACTCTTAAATAATAAAATCGAGCCTGCCTCCACCACTTCCACCGGAAGCTCATTCCACACTGTCACCACCCTCTGAGTAAAGAGCAGAAGCAGAGTTCCAGTGGCAGAATTAGGCCATCGAGTCTACTCCGCCATTCAATCATGGCTGATCTATCTCTCCCTCCTAACCCCATTCTCCTGCCTTCTCCCCGTAACCCCTGACACCCGCACTAATCAACAATCTGTCTATCTCTGCCTTAAAAATATCCAGACTTGTGGCCTCCACAGCCGTCCGTGGCAAACAATTCCACAGATTCACCACCCTCTGACTAAATAAATTCCTCCTCATCTCCTTCCTAAAGGAAAGTCCTTTAATTCTGAGGCTGCAGCATGCAGGCACGCAGCATCATCAAGGACCACAGCCACCCAGCACGCAGGCTGTTCTCCTTGTTACCGTCAGGCAGACGATACAGGAGTATGGTTGCACGTACCACCAGACTTAAGAACAGTTTCTACCATCAGGCCATCAGGCCATCAGGCTTCTGAACTCATAAACACATTTCACATCATATATGTTGATTATTTTTAATATTGTCTTTTTACCTAATTTTAATATTGTCTTTTTACCTTACTAATGTCATTTTTTATCTTATTTATCCTTGGAATATTACTGCTGAGGTGACCCGTTGTCTTGTCAAATACATTTCATTGTACCGTTGACCCTGTGCCAACCTACATATCTATGTACTAAGACTCTCGTTTGTTTGTTTATTTGTGATCGAACTACAGCCAAAATGGTACACGATAGCGCGACGATATTAGGACCACCTTACTCACAGTCATCGCTTTAATGGTAATGCAAGTAGTTTTATTGAAATCGGTGTTGTATTTTTAAAGTTATTCACATTTTAAAGTTTAAATCTATCTCCTAGCGAGGGAGGAGGGAGGGAGGTGGGGGGGAGGGAGGGGGAGGAAGGTGGATAAGGGGGATGGAGAGGGGGAGGGAGGGAGGGGGGAGGAAGGTGGACAAGGGGGGTTGAGGGGGAAGGGGAAGGGGGATGGGGAGAGGGGAGAGGGGAAGCAGAGGGCACTGCACCAATGCAGGAGAGGTTTGGGCCCAACTTGGTCTAGTGACAAATAAAATTATTATTATTATTATTATTTATTATTGATCTCATCCACTCCTCCCTGCACACTGGGGATTTACAGAAGCCAATTAACCTGCAAATCCTGCACGACTTTGGGACATGGAAGGAAACCGAAGCAGCTGGAGAAAACCCACTTTCAGCAGAGGGACAGGCTCTTCGGCCCACTCTGTCCGTCCCAAACATGATGCCAAGTTAAAGTAATCTCTGCCTGCATGTGATCCACACTCCTCCATATCCATGTGCCTATCTAAAAGCCTCAACCGCCACTGCCGTATCCACCCCCTACACACCAGGGACAATTCATCTACAACCCTGCACGTTTACTATAGTTTAGAGACACAAAGCAGAAACCGGCACTACATCCCACCGAGGCCAGTCGTGCCAGCGATCCCCGCACACTGACACTATCCTACATACACTAGGGACAATTCACAATCTTTACCAAACCTACAAAGCTGTACGTCTTTGGAAAATGGGAGAAAACCGGAGCACCGTGAACTGTGAACCGTGAACGAGCGCTGTGAACTGTTTATGTATTGTGCTGTTATGTTTGTGTGCCATTGTATGTTCGTTTTCTTAACACCTGAACTGATGTACAGCACTTTGGTCAACGTGGGTTGTGTTTAAATGTGCTATACAAATAAGATTGACTTGACTTGACTTCCAGATTGAAAACCCTTGCAGTCACGGGGAGAATGTACAAACTCCGTACAGACAGCACCCGTAGTCAAGACTGAGCCCGGATCTCCAGCGCGGTGAGGCAGTCATACGGATGGATTACAAGCTTCTGAAGACAAGAGAACCCAGACGCCCAAACCTAGTTTGTGAGAGCTGACTAATTCAAGTATACAAATACCCCAGCTACTGACAGACAGACAGACAACAATCCCCATGACATTGAAATGCCACGTGGCGAAAACACTGACACAGAGTGCTGGAGTAACTCAGCGGGTCAGGCAGCATCTCTGGAGAACATGGATAGGTGACGTTTCACAGAGTGCTGGAGTAACTCAGCGGGTCAGGCAGCAACTCTGGAGCACATGGATAGGTGACGTTTTGGATCAGAACCTTTCTTCAGACTGAATGATCCCGACCCGAAACGTCTCTTTACTTTACAAATTTCGAGACAGCGTTGAGACAGGCCCTTTGGCCCACCGAGTCCGTACCGACCAGCGATGACCCCGTATACTAGCACTCTCCCAGACGAAACGTATAAGGTTATTAAGGGGTTGGACACGTTAGAGGCAGAAAACATGTTCCCAATGTTGAGGGAGTCCAGAACCAGGGGCCACAGTTTAAGAATAAGGGATAGGCCATTTAGAACTGAGATGAGGAAAAACGTTTTCAGTCAGAGTTGTGAATTTGTGGAATTCTCTGCCTCACAAGGCAGTGGAGGCCAATTCTCTGAATGCATTCAAGAGAGAGCTAGATAGAGCTCTTACGGATAGCGGAGTCAGGGGGTATGGGGAGAAGGCAGGAACGGGGTACTGATTGAGAATGATCAGCCATGATCACATTGAATGGTGGTGCTGGCTCGAAGGGCCGAATGGCCTCCTCCTGCACCTATTGTCTATTGTCTACTACTGACAATTTACAAAAAGCCAATTAACTGACAAATCTGTGCATCTTTGGCGCGTGGGAAGAATCCCGGAGGAAATCCACGTGGGTCACAGGGATAACATCCAAACTCCATGCAGACAGCACCCGTAGTCCGGATCGAACCGGGGTCTCTGGCGCTTTAAGGCAGCAACTCTACCACTGCTGCACGGTACATGTGTAGGAAAGAACTGCAGATGCTGGTTTAAACCAAAGATAGACACAAAAAGCTGGAGTAACTCAACGGACCAGGCAGCACCTCTGGAGAAAAGGAATGAATGGGTGACATTTCGGGTCGAGTCTGAAGAAGGGTCTCGACCTGAAACGTCACCCATTCCTCCTCTCCAGAGATGCTGCCTGTCCCGCTGAGTTACTCTAGCTTTTTTTGTCTATCCACGGTACATGTAGTTTAGAGATACAGCACGGAAACAGGCCCTTCGGCCCACCGAGTCCACACCGACCAGTAATCCCCGCACACTTTCACCATCCTAATCCTACACACACACGGGACAATTTACAATTATACCAAGCCAATTAGCCTACAAACACGTACGCCTTTGGAGTGTGGGAGGGAACCAGAGATCCCGGAGTAAACCCACGCAGGTCACGGGGAGAACGTACAAACTCCGTACAGACAGTACCCATAGACAGGATGGAACCCGGGTCTCTGGCGCTGTGAGGCAACAACTCTACCACTGCACCACCCTGTGACAATAAAGTTCCACTGAACCCCTGAATAATTGCGAACAGGAACCATGTTGAGGATTGGTTAGAAATGCCACAAAGCATGAGGGTGCTTACCAATTGGTCGACATATTTGAAGTACTTCTTCCCAAATTCATTGTCGGTGTAGAACTCCTGCAGGAACGTGATGCATTTCTCTGTAAGAAACACCAGTCATTAGCTTGTCTCCCACCTCAAACATAGAATAACCATCCTTTAAAACTAGAGATGCAGGATGGAAACAGGCCCTTCGGCCCATCGCCCGTGCCGACCAGCGATCACCCCGTACACGAGCACTATCCGACACATTATGAAGTTTCCAGAAGGCAATCGATCGACAAATCTGCACGGCTTTAAACAATAGGTGCAGGAGGCCATTCGGCCCTTCGAGCCAGCACCGCCATTCAATATGATCATGGCTGATCATTCTCAATCAGTACCCCGTTCCTGCCTTCTCCCCATACCCCCTGACTCCACTATCCTTAAGAGCTCTATCTAGCTCTCTCTTGAATGCATTCAGAGAATTGGCCTCCACTGCCTTCTGAGGCAGAGAATTCCACAGATTTACAACTCTCTGACTGAAAAAGTTTTTCCTCATCTCAGTTCTAAATGGCCTACCCCTTATTCTGAAACTGTGGCCCCTTGTTCTGGACTCCCCCAACATTGGGAACATGTTTCCTGCCTCTAAAGTGTCCAACCCCTTAATAATCTTATACGTTTCAATAAGATCCCCTCTCATCCTTCTAAATTCCAGTGTATACAAGCCTAGTCGCTCCAGCCTTTCAACATACGACAGTCCCGCCATTCCGGGAATTAACCTAGTAAACCTACTCTGCACATCCTTTGGAGTGTAGGAGGAAATCAGAGCAGCAGGAGAAATCACACACGGTCACAGGGAGAAGGTACAAATTCCGTACAGACAGCACCCGTAGTCAGGATCGAACCCGGGTGTCTGGCAGTGATTGGCAGCAACTCTACCGCTGCGCCACACAGAAGAAGACATTTACTTCCAAATAAAAGATGCTGGCTATGAATCATGTTGTGGTCCAGCTAAACACGCAGAGCAATATGATCGGCAACTGCCTGTAGTTCTAACAAAACACCTTTAAACCTTTAAACAAAGGGCAGCACAGTGGAGCAGCTGGTAAAGCAGCTGCCTCATAGCGCCAAAGACCCAGGCTCGATCCCAGTGAGTGGATGTGGAGAGGATATTTCCAGCAGTGGGAGAGTTGAGGACCAGCGTGAGCAGCCTTAGAATAAAGGGACATACCTATAGAATGATGAAGAGGAATCTCTTTAGCCAAGAGTAGTGAATCTGTGGAATTCATTGCCACAGACGGCTGCGGAGGCCAAGCCAGTGGGTATTTTTAAAGCGGAGATCATGTAATCTTTCTGATGACTGGTTAGCACGCAACAAAAAAATGCTTTTCACTGTACCTCGGTACAGGTGCCAATAAGCAAGAGGGCAGTGAATCTGTGAAATTAATTGCCAAAGACAACGGTGGAGGCCAAGTCATTGAGTATTCTTAAAGCAGAGATTGATAGGCTTTTGATAAGTAAGGGCGTCAAAGGTTATGGGGAGAAGGCTGGAGACTGGGGTCGTGAGAGAAAAATAGATCAGCCATGATCAAATGTCGGGGCAGGCTTGATGGGTCCAATGGCCTCAACTCTACTCCTATGTCTTACGGTCTGATCTGTGTCTTCGTAAGTGTGAGGAAACTCCCCCACAGCCTCGGGAGAACGTGCAAACTCCACACGGATAGAGCCGAAGACGGAGTTGAAACAGGTGCGAGGCAATGGCTCGACTCACTGTCGTGGCAGTGACCGCGTGGGTTCCCCCTGCATCTCAACGACGGGCTTGTTGGTGAATTGGCTACTTGTAAAACTGCCCCTTGTGTGTAGGGAGAGACCACGTAGAAACTAGTGTGAACGAGTGATCGATGGCCATCACGGTGGCTCGAAGAGTCTGTTTCCTTGCTGTATCGCCAAACTCTAAAGATCCAAGATACATCACAACAGAAGGAGCACTGAAGACATTGAATACCCGACCAAAAATCCTTGGGGAAAACATAAAAGGCGGTGCAGCTGGTGCCTCACAGCGCCAGACACCCAGATTCGAGCCTGACCATGGGTGCTGTCTGTGTGGAGTTCGCACGTTCTCCCTGTGACCGTGGGGGTTTTCTCTAGGTGCTCGCACACTCCAAAGACGTACAGGTTTGAGGGCTTGGTAAAGTTGTAAATTGCCCCAGTGTGTCGGGTAGAACTAGTGTACAGGTGATTGCTGGGTCGGCACAGAGTCAGTGAGCCAAAGGGCCTGTTTCCACGAAGTATCTCCAAGCTAAACTAAGGCAGGATAAGCAGCCTTACAAGGAGGTTGAAAGAGATAATCCCAGAATCAGTCCCTTGGTATCTAACGATACCAAATATGTCAAACGATGGTTCAGACTCAGATGATCCAGTTGGAGATTACAGGCATGGGGAGGCGATGGGAAATTTGAAATTCAGGTGCATTTTTGTACAAGGAACTGCAGATGCCGGTTTACAAAACCAAGACACAAAGTGCTGGAATAACTCAACAGATCAGGCAGCATCTCTGGAGAACATGGATAGGTGACATTTTGGGTCGGGACCATTTACAAAAAAAAGCCAGAAAAGTATGATATTACTAAATTGTGTGCAAAACAAAAGGCCTTATGCTGGTGCAGCAGTAGAGTGGCTGCCTTACAGCAGCAGATACCCGGGTTCACCCAGATACGGGCGCTGTCTAAGTTGGGAATAACTCGCCCTCTCCCCTGACATCACTCAGAAGGGACTTGACCCGAAACGTCACCCATTCCTTTCCTCCTGAGATGCTGCCTGACCCGCTGAGTTACTCCAGCATTTTGTGATACCTACAATGGATCAAGCAGCATCTCTGGAGAAAAGGAATAGGTGACGTTTCGCGCCGAGACCCTTTTTCAGATTGAGTTAGGGGAAAGGGAAACGAGAGATACTAAAAAATGATATAGAGGGATATAGAACAAATGAATGGAATATATGCATAAAAGTAACGATGATCAAGGAAGCAGCCCCTTGTTTGTTGTGGGCTAGGTGATCATGAGTTATACCGACAACGAAACTCACCAGGACAACAATGAAACTAGTACGGCAACTAGGGTGGGGGAAGAGTATAGAAGTTAAAAGAGACATTGGTGAGGCCACATTTAGACTATTGTGTTCAGTTCTGGGCACCATGTTATTGGAAAGATGTTGTTAACTTGGAACGGGTGCAGAGGTTTACGAGGATGTTGCCAGGACTAGAGGGTGTGAGCTACAGGGAGAGGTTGGGTAGGCTGGGTTTCTATTCCTTGGAGCGCAGGAGGATGAGGGGTGATCTTATAGAGGTGTACAAAATCATGAGAGGAATAGATCGGGTACATGCACGGAGTCTCTTGCCCAGGGTATGGGAGTTGAGAATCAGAGGACATAGGTTTAAGGCGAAGGGGGATTTAATAGAAAAGTTAGAAATATAGGGCGTATGGAACAAGCAGCCGGAGGAGGTAGTTGAGGCAGGTGCTATCGCTAAGTTTAAGAAGCAAATAGACAGGTACATGGATAAGACAGGTTTGGAGGGGCATGGGCCAATGCAGGCAGGTAGCACTAGTGTCGATGGGACACAATGGCCGATGTGGGTAATTTGGACCGATGGTTCTGTTTCTACGCTGCATTACTCTGACATTGTCTCTCAGACGAAAGCATCATTTTCTTCTCACAACAACCCTCACAATCACAACTTTCTCTCTCTCCGCTGGTCCAAATTCAGGTAACAAGAAAAATCTAATCCCCTCCTACACACAACCCTGGAGTATTGTGTGCAGTTTTGGTCTCCTAATTTGAGGAAGGACATCCTGGTCATTGAGGCAGTGCAGCGAAGGTTCACCAGGTTAATCCCCGGGATGACAGGACTGTCACATGAGGATAGATTGGAAAGACTGGGCTTGTATTCACTGGAGTTTAGAAGGATGAGAGGGCATCTTATAGAGAAGTATAAAATTATAAAAGGACTGGACAAGCTAGATGCAGGAAAAATGTTCCCAATGTTGGGGGAGTCCACAGTCTAAGAATAAAGGAGAGGCCATTTAAAACTGAGGTGAGAAGAAACTTTTTCACCCAGAGAGTTGTGAATTTGTGGAATTCTCTGCCACAGAGGGCAGTGGAGGCCAAATCACTGGATGGGTTTAAGAGAGAGTTAGATAGAGCTCTAGGGGCTAGTGGAATCAAGGGATATGGGGTGAAGGCAGGCACGGGGTATTGATTGTGGATGATCAGCCATGATCACAATGAATGGCGGTGCTGGCTCGAAGGGCCGAATGGCCTCCTCCTGCACCTATTCTCTATGTTTCCATGTAACTCAACTGTAAACTCCCCCCAAAATATTACCCGTCTGAACAGCACGTTTCCCCACACCCACCTCCCAGCCCTCACCACCACTAACCCAGCACCCTCTTCCAAACCAACACCATTTCCTCACGCCAATACAGTACCGACCCCCCCCACAACCAGACTGCACACCCCTCCAACCAACTAACATCATAAACAGCCCCCTACCCTCCCCAACAGCCCCGTCACCCCCTAATCCCCTTTACCTTCCCATCCCGCCTGCCCCACCAAACCCTTCTCCCCATCCCTCCTGCCCCCCCAAACCCTTCTGCCCATCCCTCCTGCCCCCCCAAACCCTTCTCCCCATCCCTCCTGCCCCCCCAAACCCTTCTGCTCATCCCTCCTGCCCCCCCCAAACCCTTCTGCCCATCCCTCCTGCCCCCCCCAAACCCTTCTCCCCATCCCTCCTGCCCCCCCAAACCCTTCTCCCCAGCCCTCCTGCCCCCCCCAAACCCTTCTCCCCATCCCTCCTGCCCCCCCAAACCTGCCCATCCCTCCTGCCCCCCCAAACCTTCTCCCCATCCCTCCTGCCCCCCCAAACCCTTCTCCCCATCCCTCCTGCCCCCCCAACCCTTCTGCCCATCCCTCCTGCCCCCCCAAACCCTTCTGCCCGTCCCTCCTGCCCCCCAAGCTCATCTCCCCATCCCTCCTTCCCCCCAACGCTTCTCCCCACCAAACGTTTCTCCCCATCCCTCCTGCCCCTCCAACCCTTCCCCCATCCCTCCTGCCCCCCCCCCAAACCCTTCTGCACATCCCTCCTGCCCCCCAACCCTTCTACCCATCCCTCATTTCCCCCCAACCCTTCTCCCCATCCCTCCTGCCCCCTCCTTGACTACCTCCATCTCATTGCTTCCCCTCCTGGGCATCCATTCCCCTACTGGCTCCCCCATCACTTGTACCCTCCCTCCCACCCCCTCAACTCACCCGCACCTCTGGCCACCCAACCCCTCCCCCCCACACACACCCCAACCCCTCCCCCCATACACCCCCAACCCCTCCCCCCCCACACACACCCACCCAACCCCTCCCCCCCACACACACCCAACCCCTCCCC